>NW_022639836.1:65207-67033 GCF_010583005.1 Odontomachus brunneus | reverse complement strand
ATTGCTTGTAGAAGCATATGGTGAGGCTGCTTTAAGTGAGAGAAGTTGTCGTGAGTGGTTTCAAAAGTTTAAGAACGGTGAGTTTGACGTCGAAGACAAAGAACGTAGTGAAAGGCCGAAAATATACGAAGACGCGGAATTGGACGCATTATTGGAGGAAGATTCGTGCCAAACGCAAGAAGAACTTGCACTTACATTAGGAATGACTCAACAAGCAATTTCACATCGTTTAAAATCGTTGGGAATGATTCAAAAGCAAGGAAATTGGGTTCCATATGAACTGAAGCCGAGAAACGTTGAACGCCGATTTTGCACATGTGAAATGCTGCTTGCCAGACATAAACGACAGGGTTTTGGCATCGTATAGTCACCGGTGATGAAAAATGGATCCACTACGATAAGAAGAGGAAATCATGGGGACTACGTAGCCATGCTTCAACATCGACAGCCAAGCCGAATATTCATGGGAAAAAAACTCATGTTGTGTATTTGGTGGGATCAGCTTGGTATCGTGTATTATGAGTTGCTCAAACCGAACGAAACCATTATTGGGGCTCTCTACCAAACACAATGATGAGATTGAGCCGAGCACTCTAAGAAAAACGCACCCACTACTACTTCAGACACGACAAAATTATTCTCCTGCATGATAATACTCGTCTACATGTTGAGGCGCCGGTCAAAATCTACTTGGAAACACTTAATTGGGAAGTTTTACTCCACCCGCCGTATTCACCAGACATTGCTCCCTCTGACTATTACTTGTTTCGATCAATGACGCACGGCCTGTCTGAGCAGGGGTGTATATCAGTTGGACACGGAGCAATTGGACACAGTCCAATCACAAGTCGCTGTTCCAAGGGACCCTACAAATGTCTCCAATCACACGGTGCTGTGATTGGCTGTGTCCAAATGCACCGTGTCCAAGTGCACCGCTCCCTCTGAGCAGCATTTCACCTCATATGAAGATACCAAAAATTGGGTCGATTCGTGGATAGCCTCAAAAGATGAAGCGTTTTTCCGACGCGGTATCCGTATGCTGCCAGAAAGATGGGAAAAAGTAGTGGCTAGCAATGGATAATACTTTGAATAAAACATAAGGTACCGTTCTTTCACAATAAATGCCCAATTTTTGATAAAAAAACGGAGACTTATTTGTACTCCCAATATCATTGCGCTTTTGCCTTAATATAAAGAAAAATTAGGATTAAGAAGATGCGTACCAGAAGAGAAACTGTTTTCTTCGTCGACATTCATAATAGCTGCACCTCTTGGAACACTGTATCTGTGAACATCTTTATATGAAAAGTACAGATATTAGTGAAAATTATTTAAGAATAGTAAAATGTCACGTTGATACTTTTTACTCACCATTACTATTCATATTGACTACATGATTATTGTTACTTTCTTTGAAAAATATGTTGTGGTTATTTTCCACAAACATATTTGTCTTTGTCTTATTTGACATAAAATCTTGTAATTTAGGTGGAGAAAGTAGCTTTTTTGTGTTGTACCAGACCATTTTCTTTATCTTTATTCCAAATAACGTCTTCTTCTTCTGAAGAAGAAATGGTTTTTGTAGCATTTAAGCGTCTTTTTTTCCCATACTCTTTCAGATGACATTTCGGTGCTATCCATGTTAGACGTATGTAACCGCGATTCTTTGCGGGTTTGAATCGCTTGTCGGATCTGGTTCGTGATAGGCGGAATAATTGAGAAACAGTGTTTTAAGAAAATAATAATGAATAATATATTTAAAATACTAAGCTGATGATAATGACAATATATATATCGAACAATACGCCTTTGGTTTTGGTTGTTTG
>NW_022639836.1:64963-65197 GCF_010583005.1 Odontomachus brunneus | reverse complement strand
GTTGCGGGTTTGAATCGCTTGTCGGATCGGGTTCGTGATAGGCGGAATAATTGAGAAACAGTGTTTTAAGAAAATAATAATGAATAATATATTTAAAATACTAAGCTGATGATAATGACAATATATATATCGAACAATACGCCTTTGGTTTTGGTTGTTTGTGTCGCCTGACAGAGGTTTGTTTAGACGCCGATTTGTGTGAGGTGACGCGCGGTGCGCGGGACGCGGACGACG
>NW_022639836.1:64405-64953 GCF_010583005.1 Odontomachus brunneus | reverse complement strand
GGTTCGTGATAGGCGGAATAATTGAGAAACAGTGTTTTAAGAAAATAATAATGAATAATATATTTAAAATACTAAGCTGATGATAATGACAATATATATATCGAACAATACGTGTCGACGCCTTTGGTTTTGGTTGTTTGTATCGCCTGACAGAGGTTTGTTTAGACGCCGATTTGTGTGAGGTGACGCGCGGTGCGCGGGACGCGGACGACGTCAGTGTCGCGTCTTCGCGAGTCTATTCTGTTGCCGTTTCTTTCGGCGTCGTCTCTTAAGTGCGGTGGACACTTTTCCCAGCGATGTTAGCGGCGTTTCGGAATCATATAATGTTCGCGGTCGTTGAAATTGCAGCGTAGCTGCACGCGGGATATGGCCTTAGTGGCGCTCCCCTTCGATCTCCTATCGCGGAGATTGGAATCGGCTCGGTGTACGCGGTGCGGCCGTCGGTCCTCATACACGGGACCTTAGCTCTCGGAGTTTTTTTTATGATTCAACGAGCTCGGCTCGTTTGGACGCAATTTCGGATGCGGCCAGCGGTACTGTGAAACTTA
>NW_022639836.1:63014-64292 GCF_010583005.1 Odontomachus brunneus | reverse complement strand
GAGCGGAGTAGAGTCGAGTGTCGATGACACGTATCCGTGCAACGACGGCGGAGTGATTACAGTCGTCAATCGACGAACAATAATCTGCCAGGAGCGGAGTCGGTATCTCTTAGAGCGGATAATCGGAATCGGATTCTCCTTCGAGAGCGGTGGATCGGTTCTGATTTTCTTTCGAGAGCGGATGATCGAATCTCTCGATTACAATTACGCGGCGTTTTATATACCTCGAATCTCGCTTGATTCGCTATTTACCGCGGTTGTTCGGCGGTCGCGCTGTTTACAATATTAGAGGACGCGCCGTCTTCTTGCGCTCCTGATTCGCGTTGTTCTGCGTTTTTATTATTACGTAACGATATGCATCGTTACACGTATTTTGTGCTTTGATTAATTTTTCTATGCCCCTTTCATAAGTTTCTATATTTAACATAAAACAGATAACAATAAATAAGGTATATACACATGTGCATTTAAGAAAATACAATTAATTTACCTGCTACGCCAAAAATTCTTTTTATTCGCAATTCATCCCAATCAGATGCTTGCAGCGGGATTTCTTTTTGTATTTTAGCTTCATTGATTCGGAGTTTCGTTTTGAAATGGCCTGGCCATATACATGTTTGTTTCCCTGCATTATACCACCCTTATAGAAATATCATATTAAGAAATACTGAAGAATTATTAGTGATTAAATATTACCAGTAATTCAGTAATTTTTTGGCCAGTACTTAATTTCTGGTGAATACTGATAATAAAATCACTGTTCAATATTGATAGTAATCAAATACTGAGAATTATTATGCGAAGGTGAAAAATGAGAAAATCATAATGTTTACAAAAATATACTTATATTCCTAATTTTCTCATGTCTCATAAACTACTAGATATCGAAGGTTGTTAACACATTCCAAACTTTCATGAATCCTCCTGCGATAATTTTGATCCCAAGCGGTATACCACTGGTCACCCCCCATCCTTGTCCTGACCGCCTTAAACTGTTGCTTAACCTGACGTTCAGCGTGTACGCGGTGACTCTGATGACTCCAACGATGTTCTTACAATTCATGCTTCTATAATGTATCCTTATATTGTTCACAGTATTATAACATACCTAGCAAACACCAAATAATAGCTATATAATTTTTATTTGTTGTTTATTGGATAATTTGTTGATAAATATTGAAACAATGCAACATTCGATATGCGATGAATATTGATGTAATGTAGTGAACCAGTGATAATTACTTTTACATTTTTAACAAAATGTTATAATGATTAATC
>NW_022639836.1:62176-62842 GCF_010583005.1 Odontomachus brunneus | reverse complement strand
ATGCAATAAGACAAATTAATGATTGCCACTAACGAGTGCTATTCTAAGTACTATTCTATAAGTATTATTAATGTAAAACATTACTGAATTTGAAATACAAGTAACAAAAATAAATAGTAAATAAATCAAATATATTATATTCGTAATATTTTTTTAAATATTACTGCAATATTGCTAAAGTAATATTGCAAATTAATGTCACACTGCGAAGTCTCTCCAATATTGCACTGCAATATGCAATCTTGCAACGTTGAAGCAATGTTGCTGCAAGCTTCTGTGCTGTATGGGTATTGCTGAGATTTGAGCCTGAGATTTGTCCCAGGTAGTAGACACGTCAAAATGACATCCAAATCTAAGTAAGTTCAGGATAAAAAATAACCAAGGAATAATCAAAAATATCATGAGAACATCGTCAGAATGATAGTCTAATGTCACAGACCGATGACGACATTTTAGACGACTTAATGACGTTTTATGATGTCTCTAAACGTCAATAATACGTTTCTAAGACGTTATACAGAAACGTCATTGAGATATGACAAAAAAGACATTTTAAAGACGTCGTTATTTAGTCACTTGACGTCATTCGACCAGTTATAACCAGTTTTTTACGTCATTTTGACGTGAGTCTGTTACTTGGGCTGATTCTTGTGTCGTTCACCTTAC
>NW_022639836.1:59414-61961 GCF_010583005.1 Odontomachus brunneus | reverse complement strand
ATAAATTATTTTGTAAATTTAAATAAATTTTTTTTTGATAATAAAAGAAACTTTAATTTGAAACATAAAAAAGTACTTTTAATATTAGAAAATAATTTATTCACATTTTTAAAATGGTTTACTTGTATTTTATTTACTTTTAAAACAAGCAAATATTTATTTAAACAGTTTTTACATTTAAAAACACTAATTTTCTCCTTGTAAAGAAATCATTTGTTTATTCTTATATATATAGATATTTTAAATAAAAAAATTACTTTTTTATTTATAAATTCATAATTTTATAACTTATTTTACAAATTTAAAAAAATATTTCTTTATATTTATTATATACTTTCTAAAATTTAACAAATATTTATTTAAACAGTTTTTACATTTAAAAACACTAATTTTCTCCTTGTAAAGAAATCATTTGTTTATTCTTATATATATAGATATTTTAAATAAAAAAATTACTTTTTTATTTATAAATTCATAATTTTATAACTTATTTTACAAATTTAAAAAAATATTTCTTTATATTTATTATATACTTTCTAAAATTTAACAAATATTTATTTAAACAGTTTTTACATTTAAAAACACTAATTTTCTCCTTGTAAAGAAATCATTTGTTTATTCTTATATATATAGATATTTTAAATAAAAAAATTACTTTTTTATTTATAAATTCATAATTTTATAACTTATTTTACAAATTTAAAAAAATATTTCTTTATATTTATTATATACTTTCTAAAATTTAACAAATATTTATTTAAACAGTTTTTACATTTAAAAACACTAATTTTCTCCTTGTAAAGAAATCATTTGTTTATTCTTATATATATAGATATTTTAAATAAAAAAATTACTTTTTTATTTATAAATTCATAATTTTATAACTTATTTTACAAATTTAAAAAAATATTTCTTTATATTTATTATATACTTTCTAAAATTTAACAAATATTTATTTAAACAGTTTTTACATTTAAAAACACTAATTTTCTCCTTGTAAAGAAATCATTTGTTTATTCTTATATATATAGATATTTTAAATAAAAAAATTACTTTTTTATTTATAAATTCATAATTTTATAACTTATTTTACAAATTTAAAAAAATATTTCTTTATATTTATTATATACTTTCTAAAATTTAACAAATATTTATTTAAGTTAAAAAATTATATGTAACAAAACATATTTCTTTCATTTAAAGGATTTTTTTCTAATGTACATTGCCAATTTAAATTTCTATTTTTTTATTTCTTTATTAATTTAATAATTATAAATAATTATATTTATTTTTTTCATGTGCAATAGTAGTAATGTGTGTGTTTATTAAACCCTTGCGGGGTACACAGTGGACCTCCGCCCCACTTACAAAAAAGAAAAAAGAAAACAAAAAGGAACGCTCGCCCAGATCTTCGCTTCCGCCACACTTTCCATTTTTTCATCCAAGCTTTCATCCATTCCAAACCATCCACCTCCCTCCCTTATCTCCTCTAATCTTCTCATCCAAACCTCACCCTCTCCCTCTTCTCCCAATACCTCGCCTAACATCTCCTGCCACCCCTTTTCCACCCCCCAGTTTGTACATTCCTCCCACACGTGTCCCCAGGTTTCCTCTCCCTCTCCACACATCCTACATTTTCTTTCCTCCTCCCTTTCCCAATACCTTCCCCCTCTCATGCCTTCTCCCAGCCTAAACTTTGCCACCCTCTTCGCCTTCCACCCCCTCCTCAGATACCCCGGCACCCCCTTTCCCTACACTTTACAGTACCACCTATTATACCGGGCGCCTCTAATTTTATCCAACCTTTCCTCTTCCTGCACTCTCCTCTCTCTAGCCACTACTTCCTCCCCCCTCAACTCTCCCCTCTCTCTCATCTCCTCAATCTCCTTTATACTCCACTTCCTCCCTTCATAGAAACCTCTCCTTTCCTCCTCCCATCTCCCCTGCATCTTCCCTTCCCGCGCTCTATCTCTCAACTCCTCCCAGCATAATCTCGCTAGCTCCCCTCTTCCTTCCTCCCCCGTTTCTTCTCATAACTCCATGCCCTCACCTCTGCTCTCCCCCTCACTTTTCCCTCTGCGTTTCCTCCCTCACCATATACCCCGGAGTACACCTCCCCACCCCTAAAACCCATTTTAAAAACCTATCCTGAATTCTCTCCACCCCCTCCCTTTCTTTCCACCCCCATATCTCCACCCCGTAACCAACCACTGACCACACCAATCTATCAAATAACCATAATTTTCTCGACCAATCCTTGCCATAGTTCCTTTTATCTATTCCCCACACTTCTCTCATTACTATCGCTCCCTTGTTAATTCTCTCTTCTAGATCTTTCCTCTGTTCCCCATTTGCCATCACCACATAACCCAGATATTTATACTCCTTCACCTCTTCCAGTTCCTTCCCTTTCCATCTCCACACCATCTTCCTTTGTCTACCACCCCCCTTTCTACACCTCATGACTTTGGTCTTTTCTCCTCCAATCCTTTCTGTTCAATATATAATACTTTTCCAATGTCTTTATCATACCTTGCATCCCTACTT
>NW_022639836.1:59237-59404 GCF_010583005.1 Odontomachus brunneus | reverse complement strand
GCCAGGACCGTGGCATACACTTTGTACGCCGTTTGCGTCAAAGTGATTCCCCTGTACTCCTCCACCTTCTCACCCTCCCCCTTTTTCACTATGGGTACTACAATACCCTCCCTCCAATCCTCCGGCCATCCCTCCCCTTTCCAGACCTTGTTACAAATCTCTCACAA
>NW_022639836.1:54507-59227 GCF_010583005.1 Odontomachus brunneus | reverse complement strand
ATTAATTTAATAATTATAAATAATTATATTTATTTTTTTCATGTGCAATAGTAGTAATGTGTGTGTTTATTAAACCCTTGCGGGGTACACAGTGGACCTCCGCCCCACTTACAAAAAAGAAAAAAGAAAACAAAAAGGAACGCTCGCCCAGATCTTCGCTTCCGCCACACTTTCCATTTTTTCATCCAAGCTTTCATCCATTCCCAACCATCCACCTCCCTCCCTTATCTCCTCTAATCTTCTCATCCAAACCTCACCCTCTCCCTCTTCTCCCAATACCTCGCCTAACATCTCCTGCCACCCCTTTTCCACCCCCCAGTTTGTACATTCCTCCCACACGTGTCCCCAGGTTTCCTCTCCCTCTCCACACATCCTACATTTTCTTTCCTCCTCCCTTTCCCAATACCTTCCCCCTCTCATGCCTTCTCCCAGCCTAAACTTTGCCACCCTCTTCGCCTTCCACCCCCTCCTCAGATACCCCGGCACCCCCTTTCCCTACACTTTACAGTACCACCTATTATACCGGGCGCCTCTAATTTTATCCAACCTTTCCTCTTCCTGCACTCTCCTCTCTCTAGCCACTACTTCCTCCCCCCTCAACTCTCCCCTCTCTCTCATCTCCTCAATCTCCTTTATACTCCACTTCCTCCCTTCATAGAAACCTCTCCTTTCCTCCTCCCATCTCCCCTGCATCTTCCCTTCCCGCGCTCTATCTCTCAACTCCTCCCAGCATAATCTCGCTAGCTCCCCTCTTCCTTCCTCCCCCGTTTCTTCTCATAACTCCATGCCCTCACCTCTGCTCTCCCCCTCACTTTTCCCTCTGCGTTTCCTCCCTCACCATATACCCCGGAGTACACCTCCCCACCCCTAAAACCCATTTTAAAAACCTATCCTGAATTCTCTCCACCCCCTCCCTTTCTTTCCACCCCCATATCTCCACCCCGTAACCAACCACTGACCACACCAATCTATCAAATAACCATAATTTTCTCGACCAATCCTTGCCATAGTTCCTTTTATCTATTCCCCACACTTCTCTCATTACTATCGCTCCCTTGTTAATTCTCTCTTCTAGATCTTTCCTCTGTTCCCCATTTGCCATCACCACATAACCCAGATATTTATACTCCTTCACCTCTTCCAGTTCCTTCCCTTTCCATCTCCACACCATCTTCCTTTGTCTACCACCCCCCTTTCTACACCTCATGACTTTGGTCTTTTCTCCTCCAATCCTTTCTGTTCAATATATAATACTTTTCCAATGTCTTTATCATACCTTGCATCCCTACTTCCTCCTCCGCTACAACCGCCACATCATCCGCATATGCCAACGAGAATATTTTTCTCCCCTTTACTTTCACTCCCCCATCCTTCTTTTTCTAGCTCCTCGTGCAAATCCGCCAATAACAAAGTGAATAAACAGGGGCTCAGCGGACATTCCTGTCTTACCCCCCTCCCCGTCCAAAAGATTCCCCCCACCCTATCCCCCACTCTCACTCTACTCATTGTCTCTACTAAAACCTCCTCACACCTCACGACCAGACTCTCCCTAACGCCCCTCTTCCTCATCGCCCGTACAAGAATCTCCCTATCCACCGAGTCAAACGCTGCCTTCATGTCTACGAACATCACAAACATCTTACTTTTCCTCTCCGCCACTCTCTTATTTATTAAATAGTTCAAAACATATATTTGGTCTATTGTCCCTACCCCTCTCCTAAATCCTGTTTGACTCGGTGGTAGCAATCCCTTACTCTCCACCTCCTCACTCAACCTCCCTGCCAGGACCGTGGCATACACTTTGTACGCCGTTTGCGTCAAAGTGATTCCCCTGTACTCCTCCACCTTCTCACCCTCCCCCTTTTTCACTATGGGTACTACAATACCCTCCCTCCAATCCTCCGGCCATCCCTCCCCTTTCCAGACCTTGTTACAAATCTCTCACAACCATTCCCTGATTTCTTTTCCCCCATACTTCCACACTTCATTTACTATCCCATCCTCTCCCGCCGCTTTTCCCTCCTTCAACTTCTTTATCGCCCCCCTAATTTCCTCCCTGCTTATCCCTTCCTCCTTCTCTTCCTCTCTACTTCTTACATCCCCTTTTACCTTCCACTCAACCCCTCCCAGTACTCCTCTAAAGTGCCTTTCCTATTCACTCATTTAAATTTCTTCCCTTACTGTTCTTCTCTTTTTCCTTCTCCTATTCGCCACCCTCCATACATCTCCTTCTGACCTTACTCCTTCCAATTCCCTTTCCCATCTTTCTTCCTCCCTTCTCTTCTTCTCCTTACACAGCACCCTATACCCCTTCCTCCTCTCCTTAAATTTCTCCCCCTCCCCCTCTCTCCTTCCACCTTTTTAACTCCTCTTCTACTTTTCTTGTCATCTCCCTACACTCCCTATCCCACCATCCTCTCTGCTCCTCTTTCTCTTCTCTCTCTACTCTCTCCAAGACAACTTCTACCCTCCTCTTCAGCTTCTTCCATCCCTCTTCCACTCCCTCATTCTCCCCGTCACTTTTCCCTACATATTCCTCAAACTTTCTCCTTCCCTCTTCCGTCCACACCTCCCTCCTTCCTCTCGCCATTCCTTTCCGGGACCTCACCTCCTACACCCTCCTCCCTCCACCCATACCGTTATCGGCTGGTGATCGGAGTCCACCCAGTCCTCCACCTTCTTTTTCACCTTTCCTCTCATCTCCTCATTTCCAATCACGTAATCCATCACGGTCCCCCCCTTTCTCTCCCGTATACGTCAATTCCCCCTCATCGTCCCCCTTTGTGCTTCCATTCAATATCGACCATCCAAGTTCTTTTATATACCCACGCAATCTCCTCCCCTCTCTATTCATCTTTTCGTCCTTCGAGTTCCTCACTCTCTCTCCTACCCCTTCATCACCCTCCTCCTCTATCCCTCCACCTTCCCTTCCAGTTCTTGCACTAAAATCCCCCCCTATTAATATTCTCACCCCCTCCTCTCTTTCCTCTGTCCCCTCTCTTAACCGCCTCGTTTTCTCCTCTAAATCCCCATTCACGTACACTCCCACTAACCTCCACCATTCTCCCCCTAAACTGACTTTAACCATCTGAACTTCTTCTCCCCTCTCTACCTTATTCCCTTTTTCTCTCTTTATTCCCTTCCTTATCCCTACGATCATTCTCCCCATTGCCCTCCCTATTTCACTCTTCCTTCCCGCCTCCTGCACTTCCCATACATATCCCTTTGGCAACCATCTTTGTACCCTCTCCCATCCTTTCTTTTGTAACCACGTCTCACTCAGAAATGTCACATCCCATTCCTTTAGTTTCTCCCTAAAACCCTCCCCCTTATTTTCCATACCAGCCACGTTCCAGTAACCTATTTTATATTCTTCGCCATTTCCTTTCCTCCTATTCCTCCTCCTTCTCCCGTATTTTATCCTTCTGTTCACTTCTTTCTCCCCCTGCCTCCCCCTTCTTCTAAAAAACCTCTTTCGCTATCTCCGCCCCTATCCCTCCTCCCTCTCCCCTCCCCTCCTTTCCTACCTATCTTCCCTTCCATTCCCTTAACTCATTTTTAAACTCATCCCACACCCATAATTTCCCTTCTACCTACATTTTCATATATCCAACCTTAACAATCTTACCTTCCCTCCTATGCCTTTCTGCTTCCCTCTTTAAACAACACTCCACCCTCCTCTCTTTTTCCGTCAAGTCACCCAATATTCACTCCCTCCTATCCGTCAGCTTCACCTTCCCCTTCATCACTTCTATTTTCTCCCCTACACTCGCAAACCTTACCCATACCATTTCCCTCCCCTCCTTATCCTTATTCCCTCTAATTTTACTATCGCCCCCGTTTCCCCCACTATCTCTTCCACCTCCTTTCTTACCCCCTCCAACCCTTCCAACAACCAGCATCGCTGGAGTGTGAATGTGTGGTGTGGGATTGTCAATGGCTATCTAGTCGGACCGCATTTTTTTTATGGTAACGTGAACGGGGACATTTTCTTAGAGTTCTTAACAGATCACTTGCCATTGTTGCTGGAGAATCTTGATTTACTAACAAGGCAGAGAATGTGGATCCAACTCGATGGGGCGCCACCACACTATGCAATGGTTGTCAGGAGATACCTCAACCAACAGTTCCATAATAAGTGGATCGGACGGTGTGGGCCAGTAGCGTGGCCTCCACGATCATCGGATTTAACATCACCTGATTTCTTTTTGTGGGGGAATTCCTGAAGGATGCATTCTTCAAGACCCAACCAACAACGAGGGAAGATATGATGGATCGAATCCAATTTGCTTGTCGGAACATATCGCGACTGGTTTTAATGAAAACTGTTGAACACTTTCATCGAAGACTGGGGCTGTGCATCCAAGCCAAAGGGGATAATTTCGAACAACTGTTGTGAGAGGCAAGGGGACTCACGTTAATCCAGCACCCCAAATTGTGAGAGGCAAGGGGACTCACGTTAATCCAACACCCCAAATTGTGAGAGGCAAGGGGACATACGTTAATCCAGCACCCTGAAGGGAACAGAGAACTACTACGTCCACGTCGTTGTTCCTGGGTATGGTTAAAAGTAGTTCATTACATCACATCTCAACGATGGTGATCTTGAGCGTTTATCTGGAAAAGTCAACGTCGGATGGAAAACTATTTCAAGCAAAAATTTTGCATTTTTTTTATGCACAATGCAATGTCATGTTGCAAAATATGGGGTCCTATTTAA
>NW_022639836.1:54272-54497 GCF_010583005.1 Odontomachus brunneus | reverse complement strand
TTGTGAGAGACAAGGGAACTCACGTTAATCCAGCACCCCAAATTGTGAGAGGCAAGGGGACATACGTTAATCCAGCACCCTGAAGGAAACAGAGAACTACTACGTCCACGTCGTTGTTCCTGGGTATGGTTAAAAGTAGTTCATTACATCACATCTCAACGATGGTGATCTTGAGCGTTTATCTGGAAAAGTCAACGTCGGATGGAAAACTATTTCAAGCAAAAA
>NW_022639836.1:53760-54262 GCF_010583005.1 Odontomachus brunneus | reverse complement strand
CATTCAAGCCAGAGGGGATAATTTCGAACAACTGTGAGAGGCAAGGGGACTCACGTTAATCCAGTACCCTGAAGGGAACAGAGAACTACTACGTTTACGTCGTTGTTCCTGGGTATGGCTAAAAGTAGTTCATTACATCACATCTCAACGATGGTGATCTTGAGCGTTTATCTCGAAAAAGTAAAGGTCGGATGGAAAACTATTTCAAGCAAAAGTTTTGCATTTTCTTATGCACAATGCAATGTCATGTTGCAAAATATGGGGTCCTATTTAAAAAACCCAACTTGACCTTCAAATAACATTGAAAATGACCTCTCAAGGATCTTCTAGGGTCACCATGATATGTCCCCCTTGCAACCCTACAAATTTCATCTGAAATATTTTACCGTATCTGCAATACTTCTCGAAATATTTGTCTGGTTTATTTAAAATAGTCCACCCTGTATATATATATATATATATATATATATATATATATATATATATATATTAGGTGAAGTAA
>NW_022639836.1:51169-53610 GCF_010583005.1 Odontomachus brunneus | reverse complement strand
GCTTCAAAAAAAGTTCTGTGACAGTTTTGTGTTTGGTCAAGCCAGTTGTGTGTTACAGCGTTCCAAAATGGAGGTAAAAAAAGAGAAAATTCGATATATTCTTCAGTACCACTACGACTAAGGTGAAAAGGTGCAGCAGGCGGCCAAAAAAATTTGTGCTGTTTATGGACCCAATACAGTATCGAATGCAACAGCAAAGTGGTGGTTCCAACGATTCCGTTCTGGTAATATGGACGTCGAAGATGAGGCACGCTCTGGTAGGCCAATCGTCGAAAATGTCGATAAAATCATGGAAATCGTCGAGTCGGACCGGCATGTGAGCACTTATTCCATTGCCCAGGAACTGAAGATTAGCCAGAAAACCGTTTGGAACCATTTGCATAAGGCTGGTCTCAAGAAGAAGCTCGATGTATGGGTGCCACACGAATTGACGCAAAAGAACCTTTTGGACCGAATTGATGCCTGCGATTCTTTGCTGAAACGTAACGAAATCGACCCATTTTTGAAGCGGATGGTGACTGGTGATGAAAAATGGGTCACATACGAGAACAACAGCCGAAAAAGATCGTGGTCCAATCGCGGTGAGCCGGCCCAAACGATCGCCAAGCCCGGATTAACGGCCAAGAAGGTTTTGCTGTGTGTTTGGTGGGATTGGAAAGGAATCATCCACTATGAGCTGCTCCCATCGGGCCAAACACTCAATTCGGACCTCTACTGTCAACAACTGACCAGATTGAAGCAGGCGATCGACCAGAAGCGGCCAGAATTGGCCAATAGGAAGAGTGTTGTGTTCCATCAAGACAACGCCAGGCCGCACACATCATTAACGACGCGCCAGAAGCTCCGAGAGCTTGGATGGGAGGTTCTATTGCACCCGCCGTATAGTCCAGACTTGGCACCAAGCGATTATCACCTTTTCAAGCATTTGCAAAATTTTCTTGATGGTACAAAACTGGCCTCAAGAGAGGCTTGTGAAAATGAGCTGGTCAAGTTTTTTACCAATAGGGACGAGGACTTCTTCAATCGCGGAATTATGAAATTACCTTCAAAATGGACAAAAGTTATCGAACAAAACGGCGCATATTTGATCGAAATCGGATAATCTAACTATGTTAATTTCATCGTCAAAATAAAGCGAAAAAACGCTCAAAACTTTTTACTTCACCTAATATATATATGTATGTATGTATGTATGTGTGTGTGTGTGTGTATACACACACACACACACACACACACAAGGTGTTTCAGACCTCCATGATCACACTTCGCGAGTACGTAGAACGGATTGAGGTGAGCAAGAAAGTCCTGTGCGTTTTGCGAAAAAACGTGAATATTCGCAATATTTTATGGAAAATTTATTATTTTGTCTTAAGTAATGAAAGCAGAGGAAACGGCAGCCGAAAGAAAGATGTGTTCGGCTTGCACGCGACCATGATACACGTGAATCGCGACTCGCTACTTTCCGCCGCCCATAGCTACGAGACACAGCGAGGCTTGATACATTAACGCATGTGTATAACATATCCGTGTACTGAATCGACGCCGAATCGAAACGTGTCGTTGCTTCGGCTGTATATGTAAATAGGTGTATATCAGTTGGACACGGGGCAATTGGACACAGTCCAATCACATGTCGCTGTTCCAAGGAACCCTACAAATGTCTCTAATCACACGGTGCTGTGATTGGCTGTGTCCAAATGCACCGTGTCCAAGTGCACCGCTCCCTATGTAAATATGAAACAACGAAGCGGCAACACACTCTTAAATTCGGCGTCGATTCGACACACGGGTATGCCATGTATATGTGTTAGTGTATCAAGCCTCGCTGTATCTTGTAGCTATGGGCGGAAGGACGCAGCAAGTCGCGATTTGCGTGTATCACGGTCGCGCGCCGGGCGAGGACATTTTTCTTTCGACTGCCGCTTCCTCTGCTCTCATTAGCTGTGACAAAATAATTAATTTCTTGAAAACTATTGCGAATATCGCAAAATGGCATAAGACTTTCTTGTTCATCTCAATCCGTCCTATGGTCTTACAAAGTGTAATCACGGAGGTCTGAACATGGACATCCTGTATATGTTATATAATAGATATTTCTATATTTTAATAATATTTTGAATATAAATTTTCATAATTTTTCCTCTCTCTTTATGTATATATATATATATACAGGGTGTTCGGAAAGTACCGGGACGCCCGAATATCAGGAAAAATATAAGTTTTATAAAAAAATATTTCAGACAAAAGTTGTGGCGTTTAAAAAGATGTATTTACTGATCACATCAGTTTGACCTTGGGTTGCGTAGCGAAGGTCAGGTCAAGGTCACATTAATTTTTTTAAATGGAACACCCCATTTTTCATTGCATATTCTTATAGCACATCTCGAGAGCTTTCCAAAACGCTATAATCAAATATTTTTTCATGAAGTACTTTTCAAGTT
>NW_022639836.1:48775-49073 GCF_010583005.1 Odontomachus brunneus | reverse complement strand
ACTTCTCGGGTGTGAGTGACCACGGTCAGGGACCTCCTAGCGGCGAAGCACGGTCACGGAGCGGCGATAGCGAAGCGGAGGCGAACAGCGACAGGCGAGGAGACCGGCCCGGAGGGAAGGCGAGGAAGAGTCCGATCAATTGTAAGACCTCCCATTCGCTTGCATTTTCTTTAATTGTCGCGAAACTGTCGTCTCGAATATACCGCATGTAGAGTGGTCGCGCGAAAATATACGAGAGCTCCGAATCGGGAGTAATGTGATTAGCGAACGTATCGACGCGAACGGGATAGGAATAGCG
>NW_022639836.1:42904-48765 GCF_010583005.1 Odontomachus brunneus | reverse complement strand
CCATTCGCTTGCATTTTCTTTAATTGTCGTGAAACTGTCGTCCCGAATATACCGCATGTAGAGTGGTCGCGCGAAAATATACGAGAGCTCCGAATCGGGAGTAATGTGATTAGCGAACGTATCGACGCGAACGGGATAGGAATAGCGCCCGGAAAGCGCATGTATCGATCTAATAAAGATCTATACCGAAATTACTAGTGCCTTCTTTTTCCACGGCTTCCACCCATAATGAATAAACCCATCCCTACTCCGACTGAAATAAAAGGAGAGCTACCGGCCCGTTCAGTCCCCGCGATATCAAAGACGGACGGTAATTTAGAGATCTTGGCGAGTAATAATTAGTGAGGAGGTGCGGCCTTACCGCACCTGGCGCCCAACTTGAGTTGGTGGGTTCGTAACAATATCCGGAGACCGCGGTAATTTGCCGACGAAGCGGACAGCCCACTGTCTGCTACTATCGATAATAAAAGACGTCGCAATACATACATATAGATATATATACATACATACATATATATATATATATATATATATATATATATATATATATATATGTATGTATATATATCTATATGTATGTATACATTAAAGCGCGTTTTAAATATTAAAGCACATTGTGTTATGTCTCGTCGAGTGACACTATTTCATAGGAGATATTAAAGGTGTTTATCCGAATTAACACATACATTTGTACTTTGTTATTTAGTGATATCTGGCACATTTACATTATGCCGAAGGATATGAGATATTTATCGAAAAGGCGAAGGAATCAGTTAATAAATCATAAAGTGAAAAATTATCATTTTGATTCATTGCAAATCGAATGTGTCGCACCAAATGTTACATCTAATTCATTAGAAGAAGTGGTATTAATGTCAAACGATTATGATAGTAGAAGTCTATCATTATCTGAAATTTTTTTTGAACCGCACGAGTTGTCTGTTGCATTGCAATCTAAAACGGAAAGCAATGACGAACATAACATTGAATCTGAAGATGATACGTCTGTATTGTCAAATATTGAATCTCATTGTAATGGAAACAGTTTATGGGACGATTTATAAACATTTTTTATACAACATAATGTTCTACATTGTAACGCAACTGAATTATTGCATATTTTGAAAAGACATGGTCACGTGGAGTTACCTACTGATGTACGAGTGTTACTTCACACACCACGAAACGCATCTGTACATATAAAACCGATAGGCAACAGTCGTTATATTCATTTTAGCATTGCTTTGACCCTCGCGCGATCAATACAAATATATTCAAAATTTATAAAGAATAATGAAGTAAAATTGAATATAAATATTGATGGATTCCCTATATCAAAAAGCTCTGGTAGTCAATTGTGGCTTATTATGGCATCAATAGAAGAAATTGATATTTATACATTACCATTTATCATTGGTATATATCATGGTATGCATAAACCTATGGATGCCAATGCGTTTATGAACGATTTCGTTAATGACTTTTTAACAATATTAAAAGAGGGCATAATTGTTTGTAATAAAAAATATACTGTTTCTATTAATGCTATACTGTGCGATGCGCCGGCTAGATCGTTTATTCCGTATATCAAAAGGCATACAGGATATTTTGCGTGCCCTAAATGCACTCAAGAAGGTACTTTCGTATGTAATAGAGTAATATTCGCAGAAACAGTTTATCATTTGCGAATAGACGATACACGAAATTCGATACACGACGATTCACAAATCAAAATCAAGTGGATCATCACACGGGTGATTCCGTATTAGAAAAGTCTATTGGAATGGTCTCACAAATTCCATTAGACTACATGCACCTTGTCTGTTTAGGAGTTATGAAAAGAATGTTGCAATTATGGCTAAAAGGACTTAAACCTATTAGATTATCAACCTAGGATATTAATATACTTTCACAAAATTTATTAGCAATTAGACTTCGTATTCCATCAGAATTTTCTAGAAAACCTCGAAATGTACATGACGTTGATAGATGGAAAGCCACGAAATTTCGACAATTTCTGTTATACACTGGAATTGTTATCTTGAAACCGATTATGTCTCCGAATTTCTATAATCACTTTGTTTTACTCAGTGTTGTGTAACCGCGATTCGTTGCGGTTCTGAATCGCTTGTCGGATCGGGTTCGTGATAGGCAAAATAATTGAGAAACAGTGTTTTAAGAAAATAATAATGAATAATATATTTAAAATACTAAACTGATGATAATGACAATATATATCGAACAATATGTGTCGACGACTTTGGCTTTGGTTGTTTGTATCGCCTGACAGAGGTTTGTTTAGACGCCGATTTGTGTGATGTGACGCGCGGTGCGCGGGGCGCGGACGACGTCAGTGTCGCGTCTTCGCGAGTCTATGCTGTTGACGTTTCTTTCGGCGTCGTGTCTCTTAAGTGCGGTGGACACTTTTCCCAGTGATGTTTAGCGGCGTTTCGGAATCATATAATGTTCGCGGGCGTTGAGATTGCAGCGTAACTGCACGCGGGGTATCAACTTAGCGGTGCTCCCTTCGATCTCCTATCGCGGAGATTTGACTCGGTTCGGTGTATGCGGTGTGGCTGTCGGTCCTCGTACACGGGACCTTAGCTCTCGGAGTTTCCTCTATGATTCAACGAGCTCGGCTCGTTCGGACGCAATTTCGGATGCGGCCAGCGGTACTGTGAAACTTATCTGTGTCGGCCTCACGAATCCGTGAGCCGACGGCGGAATGATTACAGTCGCTACGCGACGAACAGTAATCTGCCCGGAGCGGAGTAGAGTCAAATGTCGATGACACGTATCCGTGCAACGACGGCGGAGTGACTACAGTCGCCAATCGACGAACAATAGTCTGCCAGGATCGGAGTAGAGTCGAGTGTCGTTGCCACGTATCCGTGCAACGACGGCGGAGTGACTACAGTCGCCAATCGACGAACAGTAATCTGCCAGGAGCGGAGTCGGTATCTCTTAGAGCGGATAATCGGAATCGGATTCTCCTTCGAGAGCGGTGGATCGGTTCTGATTCTCTTTCGAGAGCGGATGATCGAATCTCTCGATTATGATTACGCGGCATTTTATATACCTCGAATCCCGCTTGATTCGCTATTTACCGCTGCTGTTCGGCGGTCGCGCTGTTTACTGTTTTGGAGGACGCGCTGTCCTCTTGCGCTTTCGGTTCGCGGTGTTCGGCTTGCGTTGTTATTATTTCGTAACGATATGCATCGTTACAGTTGTAATAAGAATACTTCTTCATTCGCAATTATGTAGAACATTTAATGCTTATGCTAAATCATTGTTAGTATGGTTTGTTTCTAACTACGGGAAAATTTACGGCGACGAGTACCTATCATATAATATTCATAATCTCCTACATCTTGCGGACGATGTACGAATGTTTGGTTCGTTAGATAAATTCAGTTGTTTCAAATATGAAAATCATATGCAAAAAATAAAAAACAAACTACATAATTCCGGTAAACCTTTAGAAGAAATATTAAATCGTGTCTTTGAAGAGTTACACATTTCAGTTCGACCATGTTACCCTGTGAAATATCCTGTTTATACGAATAATCACAAAATTTCTCATTTACTGTTTAAAACTTTTAAACTTTCAAAGAAAAAGGTTGATAACTATGCATTGCTTTATAACAATGATATAATTTTAATTTTGGATATATTTAAGGACAATAATGTATATATTCGTGCACAACGGTTTTTAAATAAAAGATCCCTATTTACTGTACCATGCGCCTCAGAAAAAATTGGGATTTTTTTAGTATCTAAAACCACTAAAACTGATATTATAGAAATTCCAGTGGCACACATTTAAAGTAAATTTAAAACTACAATATTTGGAAAATACTAATATGTACGTTATAATACCACTTCTTCATACCAGTCATTAGATGCAAATTTATTATAAATTATTATATATTTTTTTAAATACTATTATGTACTGTTTTGTAATATGAATCGCAATTGTAAAGTTCACCTTCACTTTTATCGAACATTGCAATATTACTCCATGTAAATTATATTTCAAGGAAAAAGATTTAAAAGGTGAGTTCATCATGTAATGTACTTTTATATTATTACATTATAAAATTTATAAGTAACATTATGAAAATTAGGAATACTCAACATTATTTATATTTTAATGCACTTTGATGTACAGAAGCTTACTACATGAGATAAATATTACAATGTTACTGCAAAGGATACTAGAAAGTGTATATTTCTTCACATTTAATTTCAATTACTGTTTTACGTTAATTGTATATGAAGAAGAGAAACAAAATATTGTAATGTAGGTTATTTATAGACGAAATTTATATTTCTATTTAAATTCTATTATTTTCTCTTTTATTTTCTATTTAAATTTATATTTCAAATTTATATTTCAGATCGTTTTAAGTTTATTTTCAGATACTGTACAGATCATTTCATTGGCTACAATGCATCTGAAGATATATTTAAAACAGTCTGAAATGTAAGACTCAACAATAAATATCAGCCTTAGATGTTATAATGATGGTATTGATTTCAAGTAGTTTTATGTATACTGTTTTTGGTTGATGAATAACGTGTGATATTGATAATAACATAAATTTGTAAAGTAATTGTTATATAATTTGTTTTAATATCAAGTCTAAGCAGATATTATATGACAACGTACAACAAACTAAAAAATACGCGGTGGTAAAATTTGTGACGGATTCTACATATTCAGAAATCCCAACCTCATGGCTTTTGACAGATAACGATGAGGCTCAATTATGTTGGTGGCCGCCTCGAAATTCTAATAGTGCCCTATTAATTGCAAACTGCACAAGTCCCAATTTAAATACATGGAATCAGTATGAAGTGGACATAATTACCCTGATAGCCAAATGTTAGCAATATGCCAGCAAATTGCTAGCAAACTTGATCACGCATTTGCAGCAAAATCCAATCCACTGCGTCCGCATTAAGCTTAGTTTTTGGCAACAAGAACTGCTAAGATAGTATGTCGACAAAAAGGCACCATAATTCAAGCATACGCTACTACCATAATAAAATAGTAAAAGTGTAGCAAAACTCGAAAACATCATGTCGTTACGACGTGACAGCAGAAACACAGCAAAATTCAAACATATCATATCGCCAATAAGTGACAGCAAAAGCGCAGTAAGATTCGAGCACATTGTGCTGTCACGACGTGACAGCAAATACACCGCAAAACTGAAGCACATTATTAGGTGGTAAACTTAGTTCCTGCGGTTTTTTGTTTAAAAAACTCATTTATTTCAACATCAAAAGCAAAAAATACATTAATCGAAGTATTTTCCCTCGCTAGCTATACATTTTTCCCATCTTTCGGGCAACGCGTAGATTCCGCGACGATAGAACGATTGGTCTTTTGATGCAATCCATTCGTCGATCCATTTTCGCACATCCTCGTAATTTCTGAAGTGTGTATCCACCAAGCTGCATCGACCGGAACAAGTAATAGTCCGAAGGATCTAAGTCTGGTGAATACACTGCGTGCGGGAGAACTTCCCACTCGAGCTGCATCAGTATTTCTTTGACGGCTTTGGCAACGTGTGTTCGAGCGTTGTCGTGCAAAAGCATGACTTTACGTCGATTGCTGGCTACTGCTGGCCTTTTTTCCAACAATGCTTCATTCAGACGGTTTAATTGTGATTGATATCGATCCCCCGTGATACTTTCGTTCGGTCTGAGTAGCTCATAATAAACGACGCCGTGCATATTCCACCAAATGCAAAACATTGCTTTGTGGCCATGAATATTTCTCTTTAGTGTGAATGTCCATGGTTGGCCAGGGTTTACCCATGATTTTCTTCGTTTAGGATTATCGAAGTATA
>NW_022639836.1:42463-42666 GCF_010583005.1 Odontomachus brunneus | reverse complement strand
CGATGGAGCATAATTGCCATAAGCTTCGCAAAGCAATTTATGAGCTGCAGCTGCAGTTTTTTTCAAGTCAAAGTAATGAAGCAGCACATGTCGAAAAAACAACTTATCTTATTCCATATTTAATCAAAAGAAAAAATAGCACTGCTCGCTTAAATGAATCTCTTCGCACTGAATTTTATTGACAAATGTCTAACCTCTAAAAT
>NW_022639836.1:39206-41224 GCF_010583005.1 Odontomachus brunneus | reverse complement strand
TCTCTTTTATGATTTAAAGTATTGCTATAAAGAAAATTTTATATTTTGCAATAAATAATTTCGATATATACTCTCTATTGATGGAAAGAAAAAGTGGAAATTTTTAATATACCTGATTTAGAGTCATTTTCGTTCTGCGGCTCGTCTATATTGTCCTGTGCTTCCTCATATTCGTTTTCTTGGATATCGTCAGTCCAAAAATGTCTGGCACTTTTCCGTTGTTCTCGTACCAGGCGTGCATTATTTCTGAGACGTTGTTTCGCCGTTCATAATGCCTCTCGCATGTATGCCCGAAATTCCGTACGGCTAGGCTTATTGAAGTTGCGATTGCTGCAAATGGCATCTGAAAATAGGCAACAGAGTTTTAATTTTAACAGGATGTGTGTACGCAAAAACTAAAAGACTCTTCTTGATTAAAACAATTAACTGTTTCGTGAAAGAGAAAAAAATATTGTAGGTAATGGACGTTTCATGAGGAGGAATTTTTCCACATTAAATGGGAAGGTCAGGGCAAGGACAAAGCAAAATGCATACATTTAAAATTTTTTTTTAAGAAACTATACAGGATGTCCCATTTTAACTTTGCTACAGTCAACTTTGCTTTTTTAAATAGAGACATGTAATTTATATTACGGAATTTTATTCTACGTAAAGAAGCAAACAACTTTTATTTGAAAAAATTTTGTATACGACCTTTATTTTCTAAGATATTTACGGAAATATGTAGAAAATTATTGGTTTCAATAATTTTTTACGTCAATTCTATCAACTTTATCGAAAGATACCAAGAGATAAAAATTGTTTATTTTCTTCTCCTAGAGCTCTGAGAATTTTGTAAAGAATTTTTTACTAATTTTTTAGTAATGCATTTTCTTGCTTTTTCTGAAGTACCAAAAAGTTTATAACAAAAGTCTGAAAAAATTCTCAGAACTCTATGAGAATATGAAAATAGACAATTTTTACCTCTTTTCGGTAATTATACTTGGGGAACTATTTTTGGGTACAGTTGATAGAATTCGAGTAAAAAATTATTGAAACCAATCATTTTCTAGATACTTCCGTAAATATCTTAGAAAATATAGGTCGAATAAACGAATTTTTCAAACAAAAGTTATTTGTTTCTTTACGTAGAACAAAAGTCCGTAATAAAAAATACAAGTTTCAATTAAAAAGAGCAAAGTTTACTTTGATCTTATACTTTGGCGGCGCCCCTCAAGGTCAAACCAATGGTATCTTCTTATGTCCTCCATCGAACTATATAACTTTTGTTTGACACATTTTTCCGTATTATTTGTACATTTCGAGATATTTCGGTATGAAAGTTAAAATGGGACACGCTGTCTATTCTTTTTTACTAAAGGTTTCACATGTATTTTATGCATGTTTCTAAAACACTTATATTTTTGTTAACTAGAAATGTATGTTTAATAATGAGCTATATCTTGTGAATAACGATAACGATATCTCTCTCTTTGTACTGACCAGCTGATTACTCCTGAACGGTTAATCTGACATCAATGGGAAAAACATTTTTAGAAACTACATAAATAGAACTTCGTTTGTATATATACAGGTTTTAAGAAAGATTTGATTGTTACAAAATCTGTGTGGCGGATTTTATTAGAAGAGGTTACGAATTTTCAATCCAAATCGGTCATTATTTTCTTATATCTTAGCGACTTTTTGGAAAAAGAGAAAACCCATGCGTACAAACGAAGCACGAATAAAAATTTGCTCCCTATTGAATTCAAATTAATCACTCGGAAGTAATCAGGTGGATAATATTAGGACCTTAACTTAGTTTCCGCCCGCAAATGTTAGATGGCAATGCAAACAGTTCTAGTAGTCATTACTAACGAAACAGGTAGTTTGTGATTAATTTCGACATTTCTCGATAACATTCAGTCAGCATACACAATTATTTTCCTAAACAACAATTTCTTTTGCTTTGTGAAAAATGGAACGCGATAAAGTGTTTTTTCGACATGTGCTTTTGCACTATTTTGATTTGAAAAAAA
>NW_022639836.1:38071-38372 GCF_010583005.1 Odontomachus brunneus | reverse complement strand
TGTGTGTGTGTGTGTGTGTGTGTGTGTGTGTGTGTGTGTGTGTGTACGTATAATAAACCAATACTTTCTCAAATTAATTATATACATACTCACCGATTGTGTTCATTATTATTGTATTGTTGTTGAAATGTTGCAGCACTGCACTCGCCCTTATTAGAGGAAACCTGAAAGTTATACGATGTATTAACGCTATTTTCAGACATCTCATGTTGGTTCGCGATAGGCGCGCGTTCCGTATTAAGGGTCAGTATACGAGTCACCTCGGAAGAGATCAATGGATACTGCAGGAAAAGCAAAGAAC
>NW_022639836.1:37570-38061 GCF_010583005.1 Odontomachus brunneus | reverse complement strand
TCTCAGTATTTTTTGGGCGGAAACTAAGTTAAGGTCCTAATAATATAATAATATAATATATAGGAAGAGGCTTTTCCGTTAAAAAATATTTCTTACATAATTATTTTTGTAAATATACATGCATAATTATACAAAATTATGTATGAAATTTGTCCATACATATTATTTCATATATAATTATATATATATAGGTATATATAATTATGTATGATTAGATATAATTATTTCATTGCTATTGTGCACTTTGATGCTCTAAAAAAACTGTTGACCATTTCCTCTACATTAAGATTTAGAGAAAGACGAAAACTTTAATAGGCATAGAGAAAAAAAATTGCTCACAATATTAATCAGATAATTATATCTAATCACACGTAATTATATATAATTATATATATATATATATATATATATATATATATATATATATATATATAAATAATAACATTATGTATGAAATAATATGTATGGACAAATTTCAAACATAATTTTGC
>NW_022639836.1:37379-37560 GCF_010583005.1 Odontomachus brunneus | reverse complement strand
AGGAAAAGCAAAGAACATCCATTGATCTCTTCCGAGGTGACTCGTATACTGACCCTTAATACGGAACGCGCGCCTATCGCGAACCAACATGAGATGTCTGAAAATAGCGCTAATACATCGTATAACTTTCAGGTTTCCTCTAATAAGGGCGAGTGCAGTGCTGCAACATTTCAACAACTGA
>NW_022639836.1:37166-37369 GCF_010583005.1 Odontomachus brunneus | reverse complement strand
TTTTAAAAACATGCACAAAATACATATAAAACCGTTATTAAAAAAAATATATAATATCCTAAAAAAAATTCTAAATGTGCCTATTTTTCTTTGTTCTTAAAAATAAAAACACGTACTGTATATACATTGAAGAATACGTACCGTAAATTGCCATAACGATCCGCTTGTTGTATAATGATTGCGATTCATTTTCACGGCCGAAC
>NW_022639836.1:36836-37156 GCF_010583005.1 Odontomachus brunneus | reverse complement strand
TTCCTCTAATAAGGGCGAGTGCAGTGCTGCAACATTTCAACAACTGAACAATAATAATGAACACAATCGGTGAGTATGTATATAATTAATTTGAGAAAGTATTGGTTTATTATACGTACACACACACACACACACACACACACACACACACACACACACACATACAGTACAATAGACGAGCCGCAGAACGAAAATGACTCTAAATCAGGTATATTAAAAATTTCCACTTTTTCTCTCCATCAATAGAGAGTATATATCGAAATTATTTATTGCAAAATATAAAATTTTCTTTATAGCAATACTTTAAATCATAAAAGAGA
>NW_022639836.1:30920-36630 GCF_010583005.1 Odontomachus brunneus | reverse complement strand
CCCCCCCCCCCAAAGAAAACAACACTCGGAACAACGAAGAAAGGAAAGTTACGTATACAGGGGAATGGACTACGTACTGCAAAATAATTTACCTTAATTAATTTTTTTACCAGAATACTTACCATTAAATATTGTACCTTTCTTTAGATCTGTCGTCAAAAGAGAACACAATATCTGCAATGCCCATGATTTGCTAGCATCTACCTGGAAAAAAGGAGAGAAAGAACAAAAGAGTTTTATACTTATTGTGCAATATCCTCAACTCCGTCGATCTCAGCTTTAAGTGGAATCCCATCAAGTGAGCTTATAATTTTTTTTTTCTTGCTCATTGAACGGTCCTTTTCCCACTTTCTGCGACCTCAACCTCTTCTCTCATCGTTGCTTTTAGAATCGAGAAGCGTCGACTGATGGATAGCAAGATGCGAACACTCTGGTTAATCTTCTAGAACAACGATCCGTTTGGCAGAATGCGTGTAGCGAAACTATTACTAGTTGCACAGCAGACAGGAGCGATAAATGGAGATATAAATACATACTCTAGTAGCATAATTCGTTGGTCTCATATTGGCATATATTGGGGGTACATTGAAAGAATGTTGTCCAATATGAAGCCAGTCGGATAGTTAAACGTACAGAAGTAGATTTTGTATAGTATCAGCTATAAATCTTTTCGACAGTTTACTAACAGAAATATTACAGAATTTTCTAGCAAAGCATGTTAATAGATTAATCTGTTATCATGCTCTGCTAGTGAATTGTGTTTTATTTCTGCTAGCAAACTGTCGAAAAAATTTACAGATGATACTATACAAAATCTACTTCTGTACATTTAACTATCTGACTGGCTTTATATTGGGCAACATTCTTTCAATGTACCCCCAATATATGCCAATATTGGACTAATGTGTCGCCAATAAATAGTGCTACTAGGGCATATTATATACCCAGACAGCACAATGTCTAAAACCGGGTCATAAGACGTCTTTAAAACATCTTTAAGACAAGTTTATAAAGTATTGTTTTAAAGATGTCTTAAAGTTGCCTTAAAGACGTCTTATGTCCCAGTTTTGGACATGTGTGCTGTCTGGGTATATAACATGTATTATTTATAATACTTATTTATAATATTATTTATAATATATAAACACATATACACATAATTTTCTGTAATATTAATTGATACAATACAGAAATTTTGATTGCAAATGTAATTTCCATGTTTTTGCATATATTAAATAAAGAAAGTAAACATTAAAATTTGTAAAATTTATTACCCTACTGCAAATTTTAAAAAACGCGGCATATAATAACAAATTTCTGCAGCAATTCTGTAATCACGTCGTGACGGCAAGATATGCTCTAAGTTTGCTCTGTTTTTGCTGTCACGTCGTGACGGCTCGATGTGCTCGAGTTTTGCTGCGCTTTTGCTGCCATTTCTTGGCGATATAATGTGCTTCAGTTTTGCCGTGTATTTGCTGTCACGTCATGACGGCATGATTTTCTCGAGTTTTGCTATGCTTTTGGCCTTATAATTTGCTCAAAGATCAACTCGAAATTTAACGACTTTTTGCTGTTTCACAGTTCCTTCTCAAACTATGTTTGACATGTGTCTGGTTTCTGTCGATTTATTTTGTCAGCATATGGTAGCTACATTTTGTTCCTTTTATGTTACAAAGCTATTCTCTAATTTTGCTGCACTATTGCTATCATTTGATGTTACACGTCGTTTTATGGTTTTTGTAAATTTTTGCTACCATAATTTGTAATGGCAGATCTTGTTGAAATAATGCCAGCATCTTGCAAACATTCTATGCACAGCATAATTTGTAAAACATGCTCTTGGCACATTTAGTTATCTGGGTAAATATTGTTGTAAGTATTACAACCTCAACTGTTTAAGTATATACTTTCTATTATTTCTGTAAAATAGATACCATAGGTGCACTACGTGTGTGCTATTTGGATTTTTTTACATTACAATAAATAAAACGCACAACCTGATTTATTAATCACGTTAGAATCTATCATTAGAGAATGTGTGAGACAGTTTCAAGCTGCACGTTGTTTGCAGTATCAATTAATTCATCAGCATCGCGCAAAGAAGGGTTAAAAATTTTCGATAATTTCGACAATAATCGACTTTGATTGATACACATTTTTTAGGAGCTCAAGAAGGTATGAATTCGATATATATTGCTTATTTTAAAATTACCGAAATGTTAAAACTTCTTTTCTGTAATGCTAATTGACTAATCTATGTAATTAACTTCCCAGTAAGCAAATTGAGCGCAGACTGCGTGCAGATTAGCAGCAAATTTGATAAAAAAAACCCACAGCAAAACTATGACCATCTATGTCTACATTAGGCTACGGTTGTGGCGACAGATCTTGCTGTCAGGCAATTGGTGCCAAATTTGCAACAAAAACCGCGCAAGGCTTACAGCACAGCAAGGTCTGCATGATTTCTGCCGCCAATCTGCCGTCAAATCGTTACAAGCTCTGCGCGGTTTTTGCTGCAAATTTACAGCAATTATCCGACAACAAGCTCTGCCGCATATCTGGCGGCAATTTGGCAGCAAGATTTGATATAACAATTCCTGCATCAAATTTGTTATCTATTTGCCATCTAAAGTTGATAGCAAGCTCTGATCGAAATCTGTTCGCGCAGGTTTGGCTATCTGGGTTCGTGCTGATTAGAAGTATTACACACACACAAACATACATCGTCTTATGACAGATTCTTACATTAATTCTAATATCTGGTTGTGTAGTAATTATTCAAATGTTTGTTAAAAAAGTTAAATAATGCGAGCGTAGCGCGTGTTTGTGATGTCTAGTCTATGTGCAAATTGTGTTAAGGCATTACTTAAAGCCTCTGAATTAAAGAACAGTGATACCAAGAACTCGTAATATTAGACTGTACTTTCGTACAATTATTGATATTATTATATATATTTTCATATTGTTGGACAACATATTTGAATAAGTGAACTTTTCGAAACAGCGATTATTTCAACGCTTTTATGTCTCTTGTGCTATTTATCACGTAATATTAAATTTTGATATTAGTAATAAAGTTACAAACTATTTTACAACGGTTACAAATTATATTAATCTTTTTATCTATCTTTTAGCGTCTGTTGAATCAGCTAGAAAAAATGCAGCTGATGCTAACTACCAAACAACTGACGAAGAATTATTAGGACGAGGCAACAGACAACGTGTTGCATGTTCTCGATATAACAGTGATGACGAAGGATACGAAAATTCTGAATCTCCTCGGAAATATAAGAGTATGACATTGTATTCTATCTATCTAGCCTATCTTACTATATTAGGGTCGATGTTTATAGTTTAATGTTATACTTGAAATCGTTTACTTAATCTTTAGATTGTTCGGAGGCTATGAAGTTAATGATACAAAATCTAAATAAAAGATGTACGAGTCCGATTCGATTATATGTGAAACGATTATATTTATCGGAATCAATTCGTAAATAACATTCCTTGGTCGGAATTGTGTATGCATCTCTAATCCGATCATGAAATTTCAATGGTTTAAATTATTAGATCTAACAATGAATACTAGTCTAAAGCCCATACCCTGAACTCTTATCGATTAGAGTATCTCTAAAAGATTGCTAAGCAAAGGCTTACAGGTCATTGTTACAGGCATGTTGTCCGATAAAAGAGTGTTTAGAATATAATATAAAACAACTGAATTTATATATTTCAATTTTGACTATTTATTAAATTGTTTTATTATTGCACTGCCACACATATGCTTTAGTCTTAATATATCATTGTAATGTACTTTTTGATGAAATAATCAAGAGCCTTATTATTTTCTAATGTTTTTGTTCAGTATTTTTATCGTCTTATAAAGCTGTTGGCAAAACAATAACTTTTGGCAAAATTAATATATCCTTAAAGCAAATTATATAAAAAAAGACCATTATATGACATATATTTTCTCATTCCGTACAAATATGTCGATTATTGGCCCTTGTAAAATTATTACAATTTCCTTAATAATTACAAAACGAGAAATGAATACAAATATTGAAATACTGAGCTAAATAACGTTTCTTTCTTCATCTACAAATGTAATATTGTGCATAATATTTGATATAAGTAGGCAAGTTATCTTGAAGAAGATACGATACTGATTTAATTAATATTGTGGCTTTAAAATAAAATTGATAATATTTTTTATAGGAAAACAGCCTCGGTCAAATAAGGTTTTATCACAAGTATCAGCATGCCCTCAGAATTTTGGTATCAATAATAACATAAGTACCATTGTGCAACAAAGTACAAGCGCACCCAAAGAAAAGACTATTTTACAGTATGGTGAGTTATTAAATATGATTTATTGTATTGTATAATTTTCAATTATTTGAATAATGACAATGAAACAATATTTTATAGAAAAAGAAAATGATCCAACTATGGCAGTGCAAAAAGAAAAACAATATTTTTCATTGCAAGATGTCCCAATTTTTTGTCCTGGAAAGTATGCATATGTTAAAAAATATAATACATATAATATTATAATATCTATTATATATTTCAGGATACAATGTAGTACCCGAAAATGTAGAAGACTTTAATATAAAAGGTATATATTTCTATTATTTATAATGTATTAAAGAGATATCGCATAATGATAATAAAATATTGCTTATATTGCAGACAGTATGAAACAACTTGAACAAAATATGCAACAAGTACTGCGTATGCAAGCTATATCGCAAATAAAATTACAAGAAATATGTCAACGTCTAGATAAACTTGAAAATGCTATCAAAAATCGTGCGTTAAACCTTCCTCAACAAAACGATGCGCTTATTGCACAATTTTTACCTCTCGCTAGTATAGATACAATAAAAGAATTTGAGTCGTTACTAAAAACAACAGAAGAGGCAGTTATGCAATTTTACGTTTATATATTTCGTTACCAATATTAAATGTATTATTACAAGATTTACAGAAGTATTAAATGTAACTTTACCCATTTTTAGAAAGAATTTCTGTCAAATAGTGGTGGACATAACCCAAAAGATAATATACAACGAAGTCTGAGGAAAACATTTACGAATGAATGTGCAATGCAATGTTCCTGGAAAAGACTCAGAAACAATTTTCGAGTTGCCGACTTACAAGTAACACTACCCAAATGTAAATCACCGATTTTGATAATTTTTGAATATGTTGTAGTAGACGTAAAAATAAGACATACGTATTTTTTTTTATCGGCGGAAAACCATATTTACACCCCTTTGGATTTATGGGTATCGATTTAATTGTTTTGTATGTATGGATTTAGTATTTTCGGCCCGAACCAAATAAAATAGTTGCATCATCAAGAGATATGAAAAATGAAAAATTTTCGACTCGGTTCGATCATTTTTAAGGGGTAAACCACCCCCTGTATTTGAAACAAAAATTTAAAAAAATGCCCAGATAATTGCAAATTTTATTCAAAAATTTTGAAAAAAATATATGTTACACTCGCATCCAAAACAAAAGTGAGACTGTTTGAGGATTTAAGGGTGACCACCCTTTTATCGAATTTCTTACGTAACATTTAAATTTATCCCGAAATAATGGTAAACAGTTTCATTTATCGTCAAATTAATTAATATTAACAAATTAGACTGATCAACCCTTCAATTCTATAAGGGGGTGAGGGAAAACCTACCCTTAA
>NW_022639836.1:28433-30285 GCF_010583005.1 Odontomachus brunneus | reverse complement strand
TGTTTCATGACATATTTGCTAATTTCCAATAATTTTTCGTTTCTAGTGCCACCTTCTTTTACTTGCTTTTCCCATCTATATAACATTGTAATATTTTGAACTTTTTTAAATTTACTTCGTACACATTCAAATTTTAAATTTTTCTTTGTACCAGAATGCCAATATTGAACAGCTTTTTCTTTATATTCAAAATCTATCATGTTTTTAACTTTTTTATTATCATTAATAATAGCGTTATAATCATCATGGAAATCTTCTTCAATTGCATGGATTTCAGGAAGCGCAGTATTATCTTCGCAACATAAAGTGGTATAACTTTCAAATATCAAGGCAGAATCAATGGAGTCTTTAATTATATTCTCCAATTGTGACGCAAAAGCTCTCTCATCATCATTAACAGCTGAATCAATATTATATTGTGGATAATTAAAAGCTTCTTGTAACAATTTTAAAATGTTTCTTACATTCATCGTCATTTTTTTTTATACGTATTCGGTATAAAAATACGTAATTGGTGAGCTTAAGGCTCGCCCAGGCGAGCGCTCCCCACTTCTTGGCTCGCGCCTTTTGTTTACATGAGATGAGAGCGAGCTCCCCACTTCTTGGCTCGCGCCTTTTGTTTACATGAGATGAGCGCGAGCCAAGAAGTGAAAGTACAGCTATTTTATATTTGGACATATATATGTTCTTATATATTATGTTTTTAGGTTTTTAAGTTTTTAGGTTTTATATATTATATGTCTTAGGTATTTTTAGTTATTTTGTTTTTATATACACATGTACATAGACACTCAAATATTAATTGTTTTTATATACACATGTACATAGTACACTCAAATATTAATTGCTAGACAAGACGGAGATTCGAGAGACGTGGTAAATAGATGTTTTACATCCCTATAATGTTTCCAGAACGTTCTTTGAAGATTTGTGCTGTATGAGTAAATGTATAACGAAATATCTTAATATATATTTATCTGTATACATGTATTTATATGTATGCAGATATGTATATATGATAGTCAAGCTATATATGATTATAAATAACTTTTTGTTAACATACAGTGGGTTAAACAAGTATTTTTCTTTTACGACTAGATTGTTTTGTGCAATAAAATGTTTTTACGATATGCCTGTACTTCATATATTAATGAAAACAATAACAAGATATATTTTTGTAAAAATCACAGTAATGTTTCTGTTTTTTGATATATGATAATCCCAAAAAAGATATATGTAAATCTTTATTTACTTATCCAAGATCCATGATCTGTGCTTCAAATAAAAATATTTCATTATTTTTTACTAAATGTGCTTTTACTAACGCAAATTCTGGAAATAACATCGTTGAATTAATTCTAAGGAAAAGTGTACGAAGAATATTCCCAGCAAACACAATGTTACATGTAACGTACATGTTACTTGTAATTTTCTACTCAACAATATAACTGTTGTATAACATGCGTGTTATATAACAGTTATATTGTTGAGTAGGAAATTACAACTAATATGTACGTTACATGTAACATTGTGTTTGTTGGGTTCATAAGATTTCGTCTACTTTTCCTTAAAATTAATTCAATGATCTGTTTCCATGAAATGATTTCCACATTTTATATATACAGGGTGGACCATTTTAATCCATCCAGTCGAATATGTCGAAAACCAAGCACGGGAGCGAAAAATGTTTCAAACAAAAGTTGTAAGGCTTAAACAAACGCATTCAACAATAGTAGTTATTTGACATAGGATGGCGTCGCCAAGGTCAGAACAAGGTCAACTTTGCTTTTTTAAATAGAAATACATATTTTTTATTACGGCATTTTATTCAACGTAAAAACGCAAATAACTT
>NW_022639836.1:24178-25447 GCF_010583005.1 Odontomachus brunneus | reverse complement strand
AAAATTCTGAAAAAATTCTCAGAGCTCTATGAGAACAAAATATACAATTTTTATCTCTTCATATTTTCCGCTAAAGTTGACAGAATTTAAGTAAAAAATTATTGAAACCAATAATCTTGTAGATATTTACGTAAATATCTTAGAAAATAGAGGTCGTATAAAAAATTTTTTCAAGCAAAAGTTATTTGCGTTTTTACATTGAATAAAATGCCGTAATAAAAAATATGTATTTCTATTTAAAAAAGCAAAGTTGACCTTGTTCTGACCTTGGCGACGCCATCCTATGTCAAATAACTACTATTGTTTTTTTAAGCCTTACAACTTTTGTCTGAAACATTTTTCTCTCCTGTGCTTGGTTTTCGACATATTTGACTGGATGGATTAAAATGGTCCACCCTGTATATAAAAGAATAATATAACAGTTATATAACATATTACTATAGCAGTAATGTAACTTATATTACAATTATATCACACTTATATAACTGTTATATAACGTTGCAGTTATGTTGTAACCGTTCTGTAACATTTGTATTACTTTCCATATCATTGTTATATAACAGCTATATAACATCTTAGTAACATGTTACATTGCTGTTATATTATTGCAATATCGTATGAGTGGGAAATTACAACTAACATGTATGTTACATGTAATAAATATGTTATATTGCATGTTATATTCTGTTATATTACAGTAATGTCACTGTTACATAACTGTGTTTGCTGGGAATATTCCATCCATAAAAATTGCTGCATTAAGTTTAATATCTCGTTTCAAGTTATTACTAATTGGACTTGTTCTATCCCAGATAGCACAGAGATGAATAGAAGTTGCTAGAGAATTCATTTTAAAGAATACACACAGAATTAGAAAAATGAATATCTGAAAAATTTGTGAAGAAGTAACCATAATAAGTTTGGGTAATATGTAAAATAATGGACCATTCTCCGATTTTAATAATCTTCGGATATATTATATAGCTGATCATCTTGAATAATATTCAAGAGGTTTTAACCGTCGCTTGTTGTTTATTAAAAAGGTTATTAACAAAGAAAGTGTAATGAATATAATGTAATTTTCTGATACTATATATACTGATATCGTAATTTCGTATTGTCATGTTGTTGGATAAGTGAAAGTTGATTTGTTTACATTTTTTACCGAAATGAAATAAGCTATTGTTGACATTAGACCTATGAAACTATGCGCTCACACACACACACACACACACACACACACACACACACACACACACACACACACAC
>NW_022639836.1:23180-23982 GCF_010583005.1 Odontomachus brunneus | reverse complement strand
CACACACACACACACACACACACACACACACACACACACACTGCTCGCCAACAAGTGCGCTCGCTCGCCCGACAAGCATCTTCCTAGCGTACAAATTCGATGTTTTTGTATATATGGTGTCCAAAAATTACATTTATTTCATGCAACTTCTTTTGTTAATAACTTTTTAACGAACAACGAGCGACGACTAAAACCTTCAGAAGGTTCACTCAGGAGAGTGACCTCTATAACATATGTCAAGGTCAAGGTCATCGGAGATGGGTCCGCTAACTTTTATTTATTACTTTTATTTATTTATTACTGCATAATTACCTTTTAGTACACTATTACTTATTAATATCTGTGTCACCTAATAATTGACAATTACTATTATATAATATTAGGTGAAGTAAAAAGTTCTGAGCGTTTTCCGCTAGATGTCTTTAGTGAGCCATATCTCACGATATATACATCGCATCGGGTCATACTATACGGCGATTTAAAGGTGACATTACGCTTCAAAAAAAGTTCTGTGACAGTTTTGTGTTTGGTCAAGCCAGTTGTGTGTTACAGCGTTCCAAAATGGAGGTAAAAAAAGAGAAAATTCGATATATTCTTCAGTACCACTACGACCAAGGTGAAAAGGCGCAGCAGGCGGCCAAAAAAATTTGTGCTGTTTATGGACCCAATACAGTATCGAATGCAACAGCAAAGTGGTGGTTCCAACGATTCCGTTCTGGTAATATGGACGTCGAAGATGAGGCACGCTCTGGTAGGCCAATCGTCGAAAATGTCGATAAAATCATGGAAATCGTCGAGTCGG
>NW_022639836.1:20401-20989 GCF_010583005.1 Odontomachus brunneus | reverse complement strand
AAAAAAAAAAAAAAAAAAAGAGAGAGAAGAAACATTTGGAGAGAGCTAAAAAGTCATTGAGAGCCCTCCAAGACAACACACTTGGATCATAAGGCTAACGAAGACGGCAGAGGACAGCAGTAATCGGTGAAATACAAGCAGCAGCGTAATCAAGGCGACCGTCGGAGCTACGGCCTACGATACTACGTTGTCAGCGACATCGGAGCCTACGGCGACTGCACCAGCGGCGACCGCGACCTGCCCAACGCCATTGACCCAGTAACGAGCGACGACTTACCGACTCAACCAAAATACGATGAGCTACAGAAGAGCCGTGACAACGTTATTGTAAGTCGAGAAACTATTGTAATCTAAGCGATTAGGTTTATGCGAGCGAACACGTAAAGGCGTGAATGTCGAGCGGAAGCGGTACTCCTAACCGACCGATATTAAATCAATCGTGGCTACATAGCGCACCAGCGCGATTAACTATCGAACACCTATCAAATCCCAACGAGATAGTTGCCGATGTTTTAGAAGACGTACGTGAAACATTAGAGTTGTGCGTCGTGTATTAGACTACTCGGATGAAACCGAACGCGAATCTCC
>NW_022639836.1:15610-15682 GCF_010583005.1 Odontomachus brunneus | reverse complement strand
GATGAGTGGACCCCATATGCTATATTTACATATAATACGACCCCCCACTTTGCAACTAATTACACTCCGTTC
>NW_022639836.1:15106-15600 GCF_010583005.1 Odontomachus brunneus | reverse complement strand
CCAATATTAACACGCAGACATAGCCTACATGTACAGTTGTAAGTAAAAACGATTGTAAATACAATTGTATACGGGAAAATAAAAAATTGTAACGAAGCGAAAAACATAAATATAAGTAAGGAATAAAATAAGGAAAACGATTATGACTATTATTGTAACGGAAAAAATGATAAATTGTACAAGAAACAAAAAGCGTTCGTAATTTAAGGCGAAAACGTCGTTCCAGACCCTCCGTTTTCTTGCTCCATGGGGGGAGGAATGTTATAATCGTTAGTATTATTTTTAGCGTTGCCGAAACGTTTCGTAAGAAACCGTTTCGACAGCGCTACAACATTATTATGATTATGCAAGTGCTACGCTAAGCGTCGCCTTGGAAATATATTATAACTAATTGGGGACAGGTCAGCACTAAATGCAACAACTTTACAGTTGTCTAAACACTCCCTCCTATGACCTAATTATATATTATAAAAGAACCAGAGAAGAACGCCAAG
>NW_022639836.1:14913-15096 GCF_010583005.1 Odontomachus brunneus | reverse complement strand
TGAAGGACGACTCGGGAAGCTCCAATTTGCCGAAATGGTTCCACACGAGCTCACATAGCACGACCGTGACCGCGACCAAGTGGAGGCCGATGAAACCCTCCCGACACGTTCCAGGAAGGAGACGGCACAGAACCGTCAAAAACATCATCTAGTTCCTCACAAACGAGATATTCCCGCTAAATA
>NW_022639836.1:13738-14903 GCF_010583005.1 Odontomachus brunneus | reverse complement strand
GCTCCATGGGGGGAGGAATGTTATAATCGTTAGTATTATTTTTAGCGTTGCCGAAACGTTTCGTAAGAAACCGTTTCGACAGCGCTACAACATTATTATGATTATGCAAGTGCTACGCTAAGCGTCGCCTTGGAAATATATTATAACTAATTGGGGACAGGTCAGCACTAAATGCAACAACTTTACAGTTGTCTAAACACTCCCTCCTATGACCTAATTATATATTATAAAAGAACCAGAGAAGAACGCCAAGCAGGTTATTGCTCCTCCGGTCCTGCGGTAGTAACTTACGCGACCGTCAATCTGTACTAGTTAATAGAACTCGGGAAGTTATTACCAGAAAGTATATTAAAGTTATTTATTGAATTACATCATTCCGCCTTTGTATTCTCGACCAACCGATCCCGAACCTACTTTACGTGCCCTCGTCATTTAGGGCACATCATTGTGTTTACCCAGAATCCTGCTGATAGGTTCTGTTATGCCCTGGAGATATGGATGGACAGTCGTCTTTCTCTTTTCTCTCTCTTCATCTAGTATGTCAGTGTTTTTAGGACTGACAATTCTGTTCTTCTGGTTTTTTATTATTTGCGAGATGTATTTGCTGTTATATCCATTTTTGGTTAAGGCTGTACTGAGGTGTTCTAGTTCTCCATCCAGAGAAGATGGTTCCGAAATTGTGAGCGTAACCAATGAAACCAATGAAACCAATGAACTTATAACAGAATTCTTTTGCGAGGGATGATGATGAGAGATTGCATGTAGATATCGGTCGGTGTGTGTTTGTTTTCGGTAGACCTGGTGACCTAAGGTGCCATCTTGGTTCTTTTGGACTAGCACATCCAGAAAGAGTATTTGATTATTTTGTTCCACTTCCATTGTGAACTGAATACTGGGATGTTGTGAATTGAGAAACCCGAAAAACTGAGAAAGAGTTTCCTTGCCATGATTCCAAATTACGAAAGTATCGTCAACATACCGAAACCATGTGGATGGTTACAGTGGTGCGTTCCTCAAAACTTCATTCTCAAAATGTTCCATAAAGATGTTTGCAATGATAGGAGATATAGGAGATCCCATCGCCGCTCCAGAGGTTTGTTCGAAAAACTCTCCTTGGAACTGAAAATAAGTTGAAATTAAGCAGTGTTCTATTAGTGGGAAGAGA
>NW_022639836.1:10080-13728 GCF_010583005.1 Odontomachus brunneus | reverse complement strand
ATATCGGTCGGTGTGTGTTTGTTTTCGGTAGACCTGGTGACCTAAGGTGCCATCTTGGTTCTTTTGGACTAGCACATCCAGAAAGAGTATTTGATTATTTTGTTCCACTTCCATTGTGAACTGAATACTGGGATGTTGTGAATTGAGAAACCCGAAAAACTGAGAAAGAGTTTCCTTGCCATGATTCCAAATTACGAAAGTATCGTCAACATACCGAAACCATGTGGATGGTTACAGTGGTGCGTTCCTCAAAACTTCATTCTCAAAATGTTCCATAAAGATGTTTGCAATGATAGGAGATATAGGAGATCCCATCGCCGCTCCAGAGGTTTGTTCGAAAAACTCTCCTTGGAACTGAAAATAAGTTGAAGTTAAGCAGTGTTCTATTAGTGGGAAGAGAATGGCAGGAATTTCCTCGGAATTCTTGATGATGTTCAAAGTATCCTGGACTGGAACATTAATAAACAGTGAGACTACATCGAAACTCACCAGGATATCGTTAGTATTCATCTTGATTTTTGTGATCTTATTCAAGAAATCCGTTGAATTCTTGATATGGGAATCATTGAGACCAGTAAGTTTCTGGAGGGGTTTGGTGAGATAGCGGGATAACTGGTAGGTAGGTCCCCCAATATTGCTGACAATAGAGCGTAAGGGCACTGATTCCTTGTGGATTTTTGAAAGACCGTATAGTCTAGGTGCTGAAGAATCTTGAGGAGTTAAATACTTGATAGTTTGAAAAGGGAGACCTGCATTTTTCAGAAGAGAAGATGTTTTTTTCTCTATGCTGGATGTTGGGTTGCGTTTGAGTTTCCTGTAGACTTTTTGGTCTGAGAGTAAACTATTGATTTTACTGCAATAGTCTTCCCTGTTCATAACCACAGTAGCGTTCCCTTTGTCTGCTGGTAAAATTAGGATCTTGTTGTTTTGTTTCAGACCGTGGAGAGCTCGGCGTTCTTCTTTGTTTATATTCTGCTTGGAAAGTTTGGCTTTGCGTAGGATGTTGGTTGTTCGATTTCTGATGTCATTGCTTGCCTCTAAAGAAAGGTGGAAAATAGCCGTTTCAATTTGGCTGATGATTTCTTCCGTAGGGATACTAGAGGAAGTGACAGCAAAATTGTGTCCCTTAACTAGAACAACGACTTCGAATGGTGATAGGTCTTGATCGCTAAGATTCTTAACTGTATGTGTGAGAACTGGCATTTGAGTCTGTGGATTGATCTTATCATACTTGCTCTTCTGTTTTTGTGTTCTTGCCTCAGCTGAGCGAACAGCTTGTTCGTGAGGAACCCGATCTAGTGTCAGCCACAGCTCAGGATCCAACGATTTTGCAAGGGAGAGATGTAATTTTAATAGTTTTTGGGATGGGAGCGGTACACTTGGACACAGTGCATTTGGACACAGCCAATCACAGCACCGTATGATTAGAGACATTTGTAGGGTTCCTTGGAATAGCGACTTGTGATTAGACTGTGTGCAATTGCCCCGTGTCCAACTGATATACACCCTTTTGGGATATCTCAGCCAGGTTCTTCTTGGTGGCTGAGATTCTGTCTTTGACTAACCTCAACGACGCTTGTCGTAGAATGCCTTTGGCCTGGTTAGAAGATGGAAATGGATTTTTTAATTGAAAGCATTTCGGTACTACATGATGGTCGCGGCACCGTTTCAGAAATGCTATGGAGCACAGTTGGATATGCAAGGACTGCCTGAATTTGGAAAATAAATTAACCGACCCTAGGATAGCCTCTCCGTGCAGGCTTCTAATACTAGATTTGAGGCTTTCACGGCCATTAATATAATGTCTAGGTATAGCTTCCGGAATGGAGCCTTGTCTTGAATCAGCGATGTGCCGACGTTTCGCAAACGTTGCAGTTTGCATCATCAGGGCTGAGAACTCTGATACTGAGCTTCCTTGGGTAAAGGTTGTCCTTATATGCCCCCCTCCCCCCCCTTGTGTAGATAGTGTTAGGGAGTAGGGGACGAGGCTTGAATCCAGTCAATCAGCATATTTTAATTGACCAGCTGATCAATTAAAATATGCTGATTGGCTGGATTCAAGCCTCGTCCCCTACTCCCTAACACTATCTACACAAGGGGGGGGAGAGGGGGGCATATAAGGACAACCTTTACACAAGGAAGCTCAGTATCAGAGTTCTCAGCCCTGATGATGCAAACTGCAACGTTTGCGAAACGTCGGCACATCGCTGATTCAAGACACGGCTCCATTCCGGAAGCTATACCTAGATATTGTATCAATGGCCGTGAAAGCCTCAAATCTAATTATTAATATATTTTATTAATATATTTTATTCACAAAAATATAGCTATAAATAACCCAGATAGCAAACTGTTTGTGAATTTGTTGTCATTTTATCGATAACCGTTGCAGCAAACTAGATTTAGACAAACTAGGAACAAGGTGAGACTTCATTATGCGTGTCGTTGTGAGCTCACATGAATTCCAGTTGTAATGTCAGCAAGTTAGCAGCAAATCGACGGCAACATGTGCATATCGATTTGTAACAGCAAATCGCCGGCAAACTGACGGCAATATGTGCATATCGATTTGTGACAGCAAATCGCCGGCAAACTGACGGAAACATGTGCACATCGATTTGTGACAGCAAATTGCCGGTCACTCCTTGTCGTCGATTTGCCATCTGCGATTAGCAGCATATTGATAACAATTTAGAACCACTATATACTATACATATACGTAAATTAAATTTTTATTTATTTTCTATTTTTATAATAAAATTTGTACATTTTTGGTATTTTAGACTTCTGCGGTTTGCATGTATTCTTTTTACATGTTTTTAGACGTTTTACATATTGTTGTGCCCCAAGTGGAGAGGCACGTTGAGTAGGTTTGGGATCGGTTGGTCGAGAATGCAAAGGCGAAGAGATGTAGTTCAATAAATAAGTTTAATGCATTTCTTGTATTAACTTCCCGAGTTCTTATTAACTAGTACAGATTGACGGTCGCGTAAGTTGCTACCGCAGGACCGGAGGAGCAATAACCCGTTTGGCGTTCTTCTCTGGTCCTTTTATAATATATAATTAGGTCATAGGAGGGGGTGTTTAGACAACTGTAAAGTTATTGCATTTAGTGCTGACCTGTCCCCAATTAATTATAATATATTTCCAAGGCGACGCTTAGCGTAGCACTTGCATAATCATAATAATGTTGTAGCGCTGTCGAAGCGGTTTCTTACGAAACGTTTCGGCAACGCTAAAAATAATACTAACGATTATAACATTCCTCCCCCCATGGAGCAAGAAAACGGAGGGTCTGGAACGACGTTTTCGCCTTAAATTACGAACGCTTTTTGTTTCTTGTACAATTTATCATTTTTTCCGTTACAATAATAGTCATAATCGTTTTCCTTATTTTATTCCTTACTTATATTTATGTTTTTCGCTTCGTTACAATTTTTTATTTTCCCGTATACAATTGTATTTACAATCGTTTTTACTTACAACTGTACATGTAGGCTATGTCTGCGTGTTAATATTGGTTTAGATTGTATTCTATTACGACCGGCGAGTTTTTTTTTTCACTTTTAATTTTCTTTATTACAATTATTGCAATTACAATCACTATGACTATGGTTATTCCGCTCGGTGCTGTTGTGTATATAATAT
>NW_022639836.1:5531-6802 GCF_010583005.1 Odontomachus brunneus | reverse complement strand
GTCAGTTTTTCTGCAGTCATAGGGGTATCATCGTCCAGCGTTCGTATCTTTACGAGGCTTATTGCGGATCCCGTGTCAACGAGAAAAGGTATTTTTTCTTGTTTCGCCTCCTTTATTGGCAAGATGACTAAGTGGAATCCTGCGTGTTTATGTAAGTTTCGGCGGATCTGATTTACGTGGTAGTCGCGCACGCGATTTTGCTCCTTTTTGATTTCTCCTTCTGTATCATTATTAAATCGGACGTTCCCGTTTCTGCGAGACGTCGCTGGTTTATCTGTATTTACCGCAGTGATAGTCACTGGCCGCGAGGGCTTACGGTAGTCACGCGCGGTGTCCCGTGTCTCGGTTGGCTTCCCGTGTATGTACCAACAGCTATCGCGAGTGTGTCCGTTTTTCTTGCATCGTGTGCACCATGTGTCGGTCGCATTCACGCGAGAGGTTACTGCTGGTTTAGGCAGAACGAACCGATTGCCATATCGACTGCTACGGCATTCGCGTCCCTGATGCCCTAATTTTCCGCACTTTTGGCATTGTATTATGGGAACATCTCGTTTAGTGTTCGCGAGAGAGCCTCGGTTATACCGATTTATTTCGTAGGTACGTGCAGGAATCTCCAAGGTTCCTTTAATTCTTTCTTCTTCTATTGCCCCTGCTATTGCCTCGGCTAAAGTCGCGGGACCGGACTATTGTTTGTAGCCTGTCGTTTAGTCCTAGTTGATAGTTGATTAGGGCTAACGATTTCAAGAAAAAATGAATGCCAAGTTTCTGCGTGGGAGAGTAGAGATCCCCTTCTGTTCCGGCCTCGAATAGATCCGTGGTTAATGATTCTACACGGTTTCCGTAAGTTTGCGCATCTTCTCCAGGTTTTTGATGCAAATTATTAAAGTCTCGAAGTAGAGTTATTGATTTCTTTTTCATGAAACATCTTTCTAACACACCCTTTAGGACAGCAAAAGTATGAATGTTTCGGTTTTTTACCTCTGTTAGGGCGATTCCCTTTAGTTTGGTACAGATTACTGCTCGAATTAATATAGATTCGTCAGCAGGGTGTATCAGCTCAAACGCGTATTCACACGCCGTTAGGAATTCTATTAGTTTATCATCCTGCGTGCCATTAAATATGGAGATCTGATCTCGCGCCTCCCTGATGCGTCGGGATCGATCCTCGTTAACCGGGGGTAACCCGTCTGGGAAATGGTCGTTGTGACCTTGTCCTCGTCTGTCCGGAGGGTATCGTTCAGTATCTACGTTAGTGTTTCTTACATTTTGTG
>NW_022639836.1:0-3667 GCF_010583005.1 Odontomachus brunneus | reverse complement strand
AAACGTTTCGGCAACGCTAAAAATAATACTAACGATTATAACAATATATTCATTAACATGTTTTAATATTACATAATATATATAATATGTTATATAACACACACACGCACACAAACGCACACGCACGCACGCACACCCACACACACACGCACACACACACACACACACACACACAGGTTCAACCATTAGTTTTCATCATTTGCTTCATCAATATCTGTTTCATTATCGCCTCCTTGTAAATGGACATCTGCTTCGCGTCGTAATCTCCGACGTCGTCCAGTTTCCCCTTCATTGGCCTTCTTTGTAGCATTTCTACTTCGTTGCTTGCCAAGCGTACTGCCTCACCAACTTCTCGGAAAAACTCATCGCGCATTGGCTTGGGGAAATTTGAATTCATACATACCGCATCTATAAAAACCTGTAAAAATACCAAATAAAAAAAATCATTAATTCAATTTACAATTTTTCGATACATTGTTTTATATATTTAAGCATAAAAGACTTCTTTTAAATTGTGTAAGCATACTTATATGTTTACATATACGAATAAAAAGAATAATAAATCATATATTAAGCCCTATTGGTAATCAAATAAAAGTAAGAAAGGCATAAAAAAGGATGAATACGTCGCTTTGTTACAACTTTTTACTCAGAAAGACATTATCAACTCCGCATCGAAGGATCGTTTGCACTGACATAATAAATCTTTCTTTATTTATTTTGAAGAGAGAGAATGTAAAGAGAGTAGAGCGGATTCACCGGAAGGCCGTCATTACGGATCTAACTTTTCTGAGAAATTACTAAAATTGCAGTTAAAAGTGTGGACTGCAAACATTACGAACACAACACACTCATACAACGTTGTGCGTGTCTACATACATAATGTATATCAGATTTGCAGAAGTTGACATGTAATGGCGGCACCAATCAGAAAAAGAAACACGATCCACTCTACCCTCTCTAGATTCTCTCTTATTTTGAAAAACTAGCAATCTTCAAATATGCAATCAAATAATAATTTTTTAAATATATTTATTTACACAAATTAGTAATTGTACGTTATTAAAATTACTAAATTAAAATCTGATAACAAACTCGTAATCAGCAATCTAAGAAACTAACGAATATAAACGAATATTTTCTATTAAAATAAGAAAGTATTTTGTGATCATTACATTACATAATATGTTAAAATTAATTACCGTATATTGCTTTAATTAGCATTGTATTGAACAATGGGAGATTTCCGTGTTCTCCCCAAGCAGAATAATGTTTAATCGCATCATCTGTTATTGCTTCTTTCAAGCAAAATTTTACTGCATTATACAACGCAAAGCCACCTAAAAGGTGTAGATATTCAACCTGTAAATAATAATATTAATTTCATATTTATAATTCTATATTTATTTTATTACTACTCGCACTTAAATGTTCATTAATAACATTTTTAAAGAACTTATAGCATTTTCATATCCTTCATCTGAAATGTTGTTGAAATCGGTGACTTGTTGCACCGATTGTAGGGGAAATAGAAGTGGCTTTTGAGGCATCATGTTTGTCCGTTTGTACAACAATTTATCTAAATTATTCTTTATAGCTCTGTAAGTGTATAATGTTATTTCCCAAATTTTATCAAATATATAATATAAGCTTACTTCTCTATAATTATAGGTATTTTAAAAAATATGTGCACACCTAAAAACTCTATAATTATAGGTATTTTAAAAAATATGTGCACATCTAAAAACTGCGTACAACTTATAATTATACGTTATAAATATTACATTATATTTATTTAAAAAGCACAATTTAGACAACAGTTGACACCTTGTAGAATAATGTTACATTTTTACATACCGATAATGTTCATTCCATTCGTCGCGTAGGGACCTGAAAAGATAATTTAAAAGCATTTTACATGCACATTAATGCAAACATTATTATTTCAAATTTATTGGAAATGTTTTCTAAAAAAGCATTTTACTTACTGCAACTCCTCCTTTGACACGAGATTATCTAGCGTTTCATAGAAGTGACGGCTAACAAAAAAAGAAATATTTATGAATGTTAATAATAATTGTTTAAATTCAGAACGACAAAGTGATCCAAAACATTTTTCTGTTCGTGAAATATCCTTTTTTTAGAACGAGTTTTCCGTTTACAAAATGTTAACCACAGTTTACTTTGTGAAGTATAAAGATAAATAATTTAGAGTTATTACGGTTCGATATAGGAGGTACATAGGAGCAACACAATTCATCGTCAGTTGTTATTAAACAAAAAACAATCTTTATAAAGAAATAGTGTGAATGGTGCCACCCTTATCTACCAGTCATCCGCACATATCCATAATAGTCAAATTGTTCCGTACGGGAGCTGTCGTCCGCACGGATCGCGAGCGGCGGGCGGCCGTGCACCAGGCGCGTTCCGCGCGCGGGCGACTACCGCTCGCCGCGGCTTCACGCCGCCGCCGCTACGCGGCAGCGCGCCGAGCCGGAGCCGTTACTCGCGGTTAAATTTCGGTGCGGCGCCTATATAAGACGCCGCGGACGCCGACTCTAAGCCTTTTGACTACTATTGCCCATCAGGTCACTGCCTCGCTGAGGTATTATTTTGCACTATATCTAGGTTCATATCGCCTTCTTGAGTGCGTCAGCACGTTGGGCTCTTGCCTCGCTCGAGGTATACGTTGCATATCTGCATTGAACTGTACTGCCTTAAGAGTGTCGTAGACACGTTGGCATTTGTGCTTAGGTCTTCGGTGACTCTACACAGCCCTTTAGAGTGCGCTTGCACGTTGGGCTAATGTCTCTAGAGTGTCCGAGGACACGTTGACATCTGTGTTACGAAGTGTACGGTAACTCCACGGATCTCCAACCTTCTCAATACGATCGAGGATTGAGAGAAGGCTTCGCGCGACCATATCGGATAACCTTGACATCTCCACTGCGGTGGACGTCTCTCTTCGCGACATCTCGGTATTGCACATACTGAGTATTACCGCCGACAGAACCTACTGTTGAGATCACGACTCCGCGCGAGTCGTCCTTGGCATCAAGGACTCCGTCGCTGCCAGGGACGCAGCATATACACGCGAGCCGAGCTCGCCTTCACGTCCGCACAGGACTCAGTCGCCGCCAGGGACGCAGCATATACATGCGAGCCGAGCTCGCCTTCACGTCCGCCCAGGACTTAGTCGCTGCCAGAGACGCAGCATATATACGCGAGCCCAGCTCGCCTTCACGTCCGCACAGGACTTAGACGCTGCCAGAGACGCAGCATATACAAAACACGGAGCCAGACACTCCCGTCGCCGAATAACTTCGCGAATCACTTGCACCCCACGTCATCTTACGGGGCCGCTGGATAGTGGACTGTGAGCGACGAAGACCGCGGTCTCCACACGGCGAGCGGACATCAATCCGCATTCCGCATAACGAACCGGCCGCTCTCCACCCTCGGGCCGTTCGAAACACAAATTATTAATCGGAAAACTAAGCCTTGAATAACAATTTTTAAGAAAGATCTTCAAGTACGTTCAAGAATTAATATTTTAAGGAGAACAAGTTCGTCTGTATAACTTTGAATAAATATTTTTATTCATATCATGTATATAAGTCCTGTATATATATATATATATATATATATATATATATATATATATATA
>NW_022639835.1:88329-88428 GCF_010583005.1 Odontomachus brunneus | reverse complement strand
TCGCTTCTCACGTTTGGGGTGCTTAATTATAACAAATGTTCAAAATGCTTTCCCTGAACGGCCTGACACTGAGCTAATCAGTTGTAAAAACTTGAGACC
>NW_022639835.1:84752-86112 GCF_010583005.1 Odontomachus brunneus | reverse complement strand
TTTTTGGTCTTTCTTTTTTCATATTTAACAGTACAGTTTCCTCTTCGTCACTGCTACTACTACTACTTTCCAAAAGTTCAGTTAAAATTATCTTCTTAATATCACCCATTATTTTTACTTTTTATCTTTCACCAAACTGCACTGCCAAAATTGGTCGTGTAATAAATGTTGCACTCGTACAGTTTATTTTGTGTGTCTGAATACACAATCACTCCTGCACTAGTTTAGTGCAATAGTTATCGAACACGACACAAGGTGTGTTCTATACTAGTATCATCTAACCGAATACGACGAGTGCAATGCACTGAACAAGAAGGCATCAGTCGAATACGTTGCACCGGGAAAATTCGCCTTCAGTGTACACTAGTGTACACTAGTGCAAGCGACCGAAATCGCTATAAGTTAAGTGATTATCTACAAAAAAAGAAGAAGCCAACTAGCAATTGGATCATATATACAAATGTCAGAATTCTAAAACTTTGCAGTATGTATAAAATATTGTGTGTCTCCATGTTATGGGTTTTACAATTTTTATTAATGATATCTAGTTTTTCTTTTCATTTTTTGCTAAAACTTATACTTTTGCTTATATTTCTGTTTTTTATATTCAAGAAAATTTTGGATAATCTTGTACAATTTACATGATAATAAGTATGTAAAATGTATAACAGAGTTGAACGTTACATTTTAATTATAATATCTTACATCTATGTGTGGACAATGTTTAAAATATTATCTAAAAAAATATTATAATGAATAATCTATGATTGTCGTTTAAAAGCCATATGGATGGTTAAAGAATTAATTAAGAAAATTTTATATTTTTAACCTTTTTTTTTAACTTTTATTGTTTTTCATTATTTCAACTTTTTGTTTTTCTAACTTTCATTTATCATTTTTTCTTTAAATTACTCCTTTTTATAGTAAATTTTAATATCATTGACAATATCCTACATAGTTCACATGGTGTACACTCAGAGGCAGGTATGGTGTCCCTCGGCGGGTCCGTATACGCCTGTCAAATAGTCGAAAGCGACAACAGGCGTATACGGAGGGCGTACTGTACGTCTGACGTACAACGCGAGAGAAGCGAAGAAGGCACGTAGGGGAAGTGGTGGGAGATATTTCGATGTTGCATTCTTTTCGCACGTCGTCCGATCGAGAGAGAAAACATCAGCAGACGTGATAGCTGTTAGTGGTGTCCTCAATAGCTGTCTCACTCACTCAACGCTTGAATGCAGAGAATATGAGCGAGACAGCAATAGGGACACCGCGCTGTCTCTATAGGTGTCTCGCTCGCTCTAGTATCCATGTATCACGCTTTCCTCTTTTCTCCTTAGCAGAAATGCACGTTGTGCCG
>NW_022639835.1:75098-83091 GCF_010583005.1 Odontomachus brunneus | reverse complement strand
TAAATTCGATGGTACACAATGCTTGTTTTCGTGCTAAATTCAGAAATACATTTGTAGAATATTGCAGAATCCAGCACAAAAACAAGTATAAATATTTTAAATAAAATTTTTTTGTCTACAATTGCCAAATGATTTTTTGTCAGGTCCATATGTGAGAAATTTGATGTCAGTCGATCCACTGCTCTTTATGCTACACGAAGAGTCATAATAGCTCTTTATAATTTGGCACCAAATATTATTAAATGGCCATCAAGAAATAGGGTCAACGAAGTTTGGACTGGGTTTGAAGCTACCAGTGGTTTCCCGAAAGTAATTGGAGCAATAGACGGTACTCACATAAATATTCCAGCACCTCTTATTGAACCAGTATCGTATATAAATCGTAAGGGCCATTATTCTATTCAACTGCAGGTGTGTATCTTATATTCAAATATAAATAAAAGTATATTTAAATCTTAATTGCGTATTTTAATTACTGCAAGTTCAATGTAGTCTAAATATTTACATGCTAAATAGACTGTAATAATTCTTTCTGATTTTTAGGCTGTATGTGACCATAGAACAAATTTTATTCACTGTTACGTTGGACACCCAGGTTCTGTACACGATCAACGTGTTTTTAGATTATCTGAGTTGCAACAGTGGTTGGGGGATCCTGATAAATTTCCCCAGAACTGCCACATCCTTGGTGATGCTGCATATAAGTTACACGAAAATGTCATTGTTCCTTATCGTGACAACGGACATCTCACTATTAGACAAAGAAACTTTAATTTCTGTCATTCGTCAAGCAGAATAGCAATTGAAAGAGCTTTCGGATTACTGAAAACAAGATTCTGTAGTATAAGAACACTTCTTGCAATGGTTAGACTCCATTTTATTCCACCGTTTATCATAATATGCATAATATTTGCTTATTACGAAGGGATGATATTGAACTTGAGGAAATTAATGAAATTGAAGACAATTACCCATTTAATGAAAACGTACGACTGGAACAGGCAGGCGTTGCTAAAAGGGATTATATTTGTGCTAGGCTTCCTATGCGATATGTTTAGTATTTATGTATAATACGTATTACATGTAATATTATATGATATACATTTCTTATATATGATCATTATACAAGTATAAATAAATATTTCATGTTTGTATAATTGTATAAATATATATTTATTGCATACATATTTCAGTCATTAGTTTTTTTTTAATAAATGAACAGTTAAATGAAGAAACAAAATTATTCTTATTTTCAATAAAAACCAAAAATTATTATTTTCAATACAAACGAACAAAATTAATCTCATTTTAACTAATTAACACATTTGTAATTATAATGATACTTTGTTATATTTTAACTTGCACTAAAATATTTAATTTCAGTAATTAGATTAACTATTAAATCAACAAAGAAAAAATTATTTTTATTTTTAATACAAACTAAAAATTATTCTTATTTTCAATACAAAGTAAAAATTACTCTTACTTTCAGTAAAAGCGAACAAAATATTTATTATTATTTTCTATCTTACTATCACATTTGTAACGAGGCGTTCCCACCTCGTTCCTAGTTTAAGTAAACCTATCATAGTCATCCTAAGCAAGTACACTAGTCTGTTTCGTTCCATTGTTCTCGACCGTTGTCGAAATTTAAAATATATTTATGTTACGTTCTCCCGCTGTACTTAATTTTGCTGCCCGACACCCGTTAGACTACTAGCACGCCGGGAGCCCGGTAGTCCTCCCGGCCGCCGCTACGCGGCGCGAACGCGAGGGTGAGGCAGCAACTCGCAGTTAAATTTCCGCGGCCGCCGCTATAAAAGGGGGGCTCGCGGAACCATCGACACGAGTTCACCGCCGGTCTCCTAGGAGACCAGCACGGGAGCGTGACACCGCGAACTCAGCCTCTCGAGGCACACCAGTTCCAGACGACGACGTGCCGGGTTTCGGCCGCCGATCGAACTCAGCGGATAGCGTGTCGGGCTTCGACCGCCACCACCCACCATTCCGAGTTGCACCGGCAACACCGATCGCACGCGCCTCGGCGCAGTATGCACGTCACTCACTGTACACTAAATTAATAAACTCTCGTTGTAAGTTAACAAAATCGAGCGCATTACTGCCATCTCTCTCTCCTATTACGACCCTGGACGCCGGCGAGCTTATCCAAGCGATAAAAACCGAAAGCAAAAGAACGAGGCGAGGGAAGTGACCCCGTTACATTGGCGCCCGAACAAGGACTTTGACAAAGAGGAGAATCAGAGAGAGAGAGAGAGAGAGAGAGAAAGATCAGGCGCAACGAGAGGAACGGCGGCTCTACCGGGAAGACCCGGGGCCATGGAAGGGGTAGTCAGGAAAGGGTGGATCTACACCCTGAGTAAAGAACAGCTGACGGAGCTGCTGGAGGAGTATGACCTCAGCACGGAAAACACCTTGGACGAGATGAGGCGAAGTATGGGCAGCTACGTCGGACAGCATCCGGAGCAATTCCGGATCCCGGGATCGGTCGTGAATACCGAGGAGGCAAACCGTAAAAGGATACGAGCCCCGAGTCCTGCCCCGTCCGAGGTCTCCAGCGCGGTAGATACGATTAATCAAATCCGGAAATGGGGATGCCGGTTCGACGGCAAAAACCCCGTCGCCTTCCTAGAGCGAATAGAGGAACTGCAGGTGGGATACGGACTTAGCAAAGCTCAAATGCTAACCGGGCTACCAGAGCTCCTACGCAACGACGCTCTATTGTGGTACCGAAACCACCGCGCCAGCTGGACCCACTGGGATGACTTTGTCCGCGCCTTTCGGGAACAATACCTGCCACGGCGCTACCGCGCCCAATTAGTACGGGAGCTACAACTTCGGCGCCAGCTGGAAGGAGAGCCATACGCTAAATACGCCACAGCGGTGCTCACCCTCATGCGGCGAGCCGGCCGCCTGGAGGTGGACGAACAGGTAGAGCAACTATACGAGGGCCTCCTACCCGAGTACAAACTTTACGTACGACGGGATGATGTTAGGACCCTCCCCGAGCTAGGCTCCCGGACGGCGGAATTTGAGGCAATCACGGCCAGCGGTTCCACCCGCCGGCCTCCCGAGCGACCGCGACCTCCCACTTTGGCCGCCGCCTATAACCGCCAGGAGTGTTGCTGGAGGTGCAAGGAACGGGGACATACGCGAACGAACTGTAGACGGCCCGCACGAAAGTTCTGCTCAGAGTGTGGCAAGGATGGAATCCTGACCCGAGAGTGCCATCCACGGCCGGGAAACGCCACCCGGGCCGGGGTATATCAGGCCGAGCTCCGGTTCCTGACGGAGTCCAAATAGAATACGAGCCGCGCCCGTTCGTCACCGTCCGCTTGCGGGGACATGCCGTACGGGCCCTTATAGACTCCGACGCGGAGGCCTCCTTCATTAATCACGGCACCGCCGACCTGGCGCGGCGAGTACGCTGTACGCCCCGACTAGAGGAGAAAGAAATCAGGCTAGCGAATGGAGCGACCGTTACCCTCGCCGGCACTGTGCGGCTGCCGCTGCAAGTGGGGCGGCACGTAGTCAGCCACGATTTTTTCGTAATGCCGGCCCTGATCGAGGACATGATCATTGGGGCCGACCTGTGGGCCCGCCTACAGCTACCACTATGTCCTCCGGCGGTCCCGACTACGACCGCGACTCCGCTCCGTCTCGCACCCCTGAGCATCGACGCAGGGGGACTTGCGCCTATGACAATACTCCAGCGACACCGGCTGCAGGAAGTCTTAGAGGAAGAGTTCCAGCAGTTCGCGACAGTACCAGGGCCCACGCCCTGCGTACAGCACGAGATCCGACTGAAGCATGGGAGCCGGCCCATCAAACAACGGTTTCGGCCCCGTAACCCGGCGATGCAAGGCATCATTGACCGAGAGGTCCAAGAAATGGAGCAAGAAGGCATTATAAAACCCGCGCATAGCCCGTGGAGCTCCCCGGTCGTATTGGTGCGGAAGAAAGACGGCAGCCGAAAGTTCTGCATCGACTTCCGAAAGGTGAACGAGGTCACGGAAAAAGATGCCTACCCACTGCCGCAAGTGACCGCCACGCTGGACAAGCTCCGCGGCGCCCGGTACCTGAGCACCATCGACCTCAAAAACGGGTACTGGCAGGTGGCTTTAACTCCCGCCAGCCGCCCTATCACGGCCTTCACGGTCCCCGGCCGCGGGTTAATGCAGTTCCGGGTGATGCCGTTCGGCTTACATTCCGCCCCCGCCACGTTCCAACGCCTCCTGGACACCGTGCTGGGAGCGGAACTGGAACCCCATGTCCTGGTATACCTGGATGATATTATTATCACCACGCGGACTTTTGAGGAGCACAGACGCGTCCTCCAGGAGGTATTTCGACGACTCCGAGCCGCCCACCTGCGACCAAACCCGGCCAAATGCCAGTTCGGACGTAACAGCCTCCGATACCTAGGGCATGTCGTGGACGCACAGGGGCTACGAACCGACCCCGAGAAGACGGACGCTGTCGCCAGCTGGCCTACCTTTACGACGATACGCAAGGTGCGCCAGTTTCTAGGGATGGCCTCGTGGTACCGTCGGTTTATACCACAGTTCGCGAGGACCGCCGCACCACGTACCAGGTTAACCCGGAAGTCGGCTCGATGGCACTGGGGCCCACAGGAAGAGGAGGCTTTCCAGGCGCTAAAAACGGCCCTCACCTCCAACCCGGTGCTCGCATGCCCGGACTTTGCACGGACCTTCGTGCTACAGACTGACGCCAGCGCTCTGGGCCTGGGGGCGGTGCTCACCCAGCAATTCGAGGAAGGGGAACGCGTCATCGCATACGCAAGCAGAACGCTAAATCCCGCTGAGCGAAACTACAGCGCCACCGAGTTGGAGTGCCTGGCGATCGTCTGGGGCATCCGGCGCATGCGGACATACCTGGAGGGATACCGGTTCACCGTAGTCACCGATCACCAGGCACTGCGCTGGCTCCACAGTATGGACTCCCCCACCGGCCGGCTAGGCCGCTGGCGGTTCGAGCTACAGCAATACGATTTCGAGATCAAGTACCGGCGCGGCGCCGCCAACCAGGTCGCTGACGCCCTATCCCGGCGACCCGAAGTCTGCACCCTGAAACAGCCCGCTCGGGACCAATGGTACGAACAATTGGCCGGCCAGGTATGCCAGCAACCACAACAGCATCTCGATTATCGCATCGATAAAGGACGACTCTTCCGCCACCTCATACACGACCTCGACTTTCGCGAGGTCCCAAGCCAGGAGCAAAGGAAGGAATGTGTCCCACTGGAGCGGCGGCCCGAAATAATGCGCCAATACCATGACGAGCCTTCAGCTGGGCATCTGGGGATAGCCAAGACGATCGCACGGATCGCCCGACGGTTCTACTGGCCCGGCATGTATCGCGACATCGCCCGTTATGTACGACGGTGTCCGAGCTGCCTGGCCATAAAACCCCCCAGGATCACACAGCAGGCAAACTACACGCCACGGCGGTCCACGCGCCCTGGGAGCAGGTGTCACTGGACCTGGTCGGGCCTCTGCCGCGGTCCAGCCAGGGACACCGGTGGCTGCTCACGATGCAAGACCGGTTTACCAAATGGCTAGAAACGAGGCCGCTACGACAGGCCACCGCAAATGCCGTGGCCCAGGCTATCTTGGCCCAGATCGTCTACCGGCACGGACGCCCCGACACCATCATCACGGATAACAGGACACAATTTGTGTCGAAACCCGTTCGCACGATGACCCAGAGCCTCGGGATCCGCCACCGGACAACGCCGATCTATACACCGCAGTGTAACCCGGTGGAAAGGGCCAATCGCACCGTGAAGACAATGATAGCTCAATACGTGCAACGAAACCACCGGCGGTGGGATAAACACCTCCCCGCTCTCCAGTATGCGTTCAACATTGCCCGAAACGAGGCAACTGGATATACACCGGCCTACCTGAACCATGGGCGAGAGCTGGCCGGACCGCTCTCCATGGAACGCGGCCGACTAGCACCCGGGGGGCCGCCAAGTACGATTCAGCGGCAGCTGAACGAAGCCTACGAGCTCGTCCGCATCAATCTAGCACGGGCCTTTCAGCACCAGGAACACCACTACAACCTGCGGCACCGAGCCTGGCGCCCCCAGGTAGGGGATCAGGTGTGGAAACGCGACCACCCCTTGTCCGACAAAAAACGGGCCTTCAACGCGAAGCTTGCACCCAGATATACGGGTCCCATGGAGGTGCGCCGCATCATCTCCCCGGTCATAGCCGACCTCCGGGATAAACAAGGACGCTGGTACCGGAGAAATCACGTGCGGGACATGAAACCCGCCGGCCGCGATGAACAAAGCAGCAACAAACCCCAGGGCCCGGGGATTCCGCGAGCCAGCCCTGAGCGCGCCGCGCCCCGACCAGTAGGTCCGCCGCGCGGCGCTAGGCGGCGCTCGTTGGGCACATACTCGCAGGTCAATTTCGAGAGTCGAGGATATATAAGGTCAACGACCCCCCGGAGCGAGAGACTGTCGAACACGCTCCGACACAATGAACGACGACGAGCAAGCTCTACAAGAGTTGATCCAGCCAATGACGCCCGAAGAGGCAAGCGCCACCTGGCAGCGCCTGCTAACCGGGAACGGGGCGCGGGCAGCCCCCCCGGCCGGGAAGCCGCCTATAGACGCGCCCGCACGGCGACCAGTGCCCCGAGTAGGGACTTCCATACAGAGATCCCGCGACGCCGGCGAGCGCAAATTGTTGGCCCTAGCCGGGTACGCCCCTCCGCCACCCACCGGGCGCCCCAGGGGCCGACCGTCCGTTCGGCTCATAGGGCAGATCACCAGCCAGCGACCGCCGGCCACAACACCAACCAGGACTAACCCAGGTCCAAGGATCGTCAGGGAGGAGACGCCGACACGTAAGGTGATCCTGCTGCCACCACCGCTGCGCCAGGCACCACGAGCCGCCCGGCCCAGCCTCACAAGGGTGGGGACCGCTGCCCCTCCTACTACGCCACCGGCACCTCCACCAGCACCACCAGCGGCGACGGGATGGAAAGGCGTCCCCCGATCCACTCGGAAGCGGAAGGAGCTCGTAAACAAGCTATTTGGGAGCGACTCGTCGGGAAGCAGCCGCGAGTCATCCCCGACAACCAGGTCGCAGGATGGACCAGGGCTCCCTCGATCTTCTTCCCCCCACCAGCAAGGGGGGAAGCCCGGAACCCCGGGGCCTCGACGAGAGGTCACCCTGCCAGACGGCACTCGGGTGATGGTACCTCGCGCCGCCACCTTGCGCCAGCGGGCCTACCGGGTCCACGTCGGTAGCACCCGGTGGATCCTCCATTTCAAGGAGGAAGCTTTGGTCCGGGCACGACGAGCCGGGCCAAATACTAGCGAGGGGGTGATGTAACGAGGCGTTCCCACCTCGTTCCTAGTTTAAGTAAACCTATCATATTCATATCCTAAGCAAGTACACTAGTCTGTTTCGTTCCATTGTTCTCGACCGTTGTCGAAATTTAAAATATATTTATGTTACGTTCTCCCGCTGTACTTAATTTCGCTGCCCGACACCCGTTAGACTACTAGCACGCCGGGAGCCCGGTAGTCCTCCCGGCCGCCGCTACGCGGCGCGAACGCGAGGGTGAGGCAGCAACTCGCAGTTAAATTTCCGCGGCCGCCGCTATAAAAGGGGGGCTTGCGGAACCATCGACACGAGTTCACCGCCGGTCTCCTAGGAGACCAGCACGGGAGCGTGACACCGCGAACTCAGCCTCTCGAGGCACACCAGTTCCAGACGACGACGTGCCGGGTTTCGGCCGCCGATCGAACTCAGCGGATAGCGTGTCGGGCTTTGACCGCGACCACCCACCATTCCGAGTTGCACCGGCAACACCGATCGCACACGCCTCGGCGCAGTATGCACGTCACTCACTGTACACTAAATTAATAAACTCTCGTTGTATGTTAACAAAATCGAGCGCATTACTGCCATCTCTCTCTCCTATTACGATT
>NW_022639835.1:68618-75088 GCF_010583005.1 Odontomachus brunneus | reverse complement strand
ATTTAATTTCAGTAATTAGATTAACATGTTAACTATTAAATCAACAAAGAAAAAATTATTTTTATTTTTAATACAAACTAAAAATTATTCTTATTTTCAATACAAAGTAAAAATTACTCTTACTTTCAGTAAAAGCGAACAAAATATTTATTATTATTTTCTATCTTACTATCACATTTATAATTATAACGACACTTTGGTACATTTTAACTTGCATAAAAATCTTAATTTAATTTTAAAAATGTTGAAGGGAGTAAAAATATTAAAGTGTTGAAGTATACCCTTCCGCAACATGCATCTTACCTACAAAAAAAGTTAAGTCACTATAGAAAAAAAGTTAGAAGTATCCTTCTTATCACAGGAAATGAACAGCAAGTCTAACAGCAAGACTAACAGTCTTAGCAAGAACATATTACTTAGAACTTATCAATAAGTTTATCTAAAGCATTTAGCAGTTTAGCTCGCTGTTCAATCATTTGCTCATGTCGTCTTTGTCTATTTTCTTCGCCAATTCTTCTACTTTCCATAATAGCTTCTGCAACGTTAGAAGCTTTTCTTTTACGTGAAGATTTACAGCTAACAGAGATGTCACAGTTGTCCATGGAAATGTCACTGTCCTCACTCTCTATTCCAATTGTACCCGTAGAAGAAGCTACAGCAACAGGGTTCATAAATGGCTTCTCCCCTAAGAAAGCTTCCATAACCTCCATGTAAGACCAGGCTCGAGGAGCATTACCTGACCTTGCATTATGGTCTTTGATGGATTTAAATGTTCTCTTCATGCCATTGAATTTGCTTTGGCACTGTGGGCCAGAAACACAATATCCGTTGCTACGAAGAGCTCCACTAATCAATTCCCACACATGTTTTTGCGATAATTTGCCTATAAAAAAGATTAAATTTATGAAAAGAACATAGCACAAGTTGTCTACATGCAAGTAACATATTATTATTTAACCTGATGTCATTTTTTTCTCATGTCCACGATATTCTTCTACAAGTAGGAGAATGGCCTCATGAGACCATTTAAAAGCTTCTTCTACGTCATGTTTTTCTGGTGGACAAATTGTATCATCAAAAGTTAATGCTGTTGAAATTGTGGAATCTGATGGACGATTTTTGTCATCTACAGTTAATACTTTTGAAGCTGTGGAAGCTAACTGATCCATTTCTCTTTGGTTTTTTTTTAATGTATTTAAAACTTGGGTAGCAAATACATTATCTGAAAAATATAAATGAATGAACATTATTAACAAAGAAAAACTGAAATCCTCCTGTACACATTGTTTATTAAGAAATAGCATTCGAATGGCTCAATTAATTTGTTTTTCATAACAACTTTATATAAATCAACGCGTTTAGTAAATTTAATTATATTAATATTATTTTTTACATTTGTCGAGATAAAATTTTTGTCATAATATTATAAAAATACAACATGGGAACATAACCTCCTATTACTTACCGGTGTTTACTCTGTGCGCATCATTTGATGAGAGACACGTTGTATAAAGCAGGCCGCTTTCCACGTCTTTTAAACTTATAACAACGGTTTTGTCCATTTTAACTTGTATAAAATAATATTTAACCTAATATTAAATACTATATACGTATTTGGTCTGTTCTTTGTAGCTACATCAGTTCACGAGTGTAACTACAAAGAATAGACCGTTCGCGCAGTTAACTAAAAACGCTATGAGCGCTATAAGCGTTTCGTGCCCTACCTCGAAATCTTTAGCACAAGTTAGCACGGGTGATGACGAAACAATGACGTCACAAAACTTCCATTGGTACTATAAAGCTGCTCCACGAACGGCCAGAGCGCGCTCATGCACCAAATAGCGTCTCCCCGAACGCAGCCATAGTATCCCAACAACTTGGCCCATAAAATACAATGTGACATGTAACATACCTATGTTATATCAGGGAGCGTCCCGATTGACTGCGGGACGATTGAACACAACCAACCGATGAAAAGAATTATCTAGTAATTTACCAGGTCGAACCAATCATTACAATCTGTGTCCAATCGTAGCGTGGTCAGTTGGGTCCCACCCGTTATATTACATTCGTATTTGCTGGGTCAAAGTGTAATCTTTAAATGCACCCCACAACTCTGGTCTATATGCCAAGAGCTATTTCATATTGCTTCTTCTCAGATAACACTATGATGTCCTAGTATTATTCAAGATATGTCCTGAATGTTTTTAAGGAATACCTTAGGATATCTTCAGCACATTCAGAATCGTAGGACACTTTCTTGTACTTCTTTTATTAGAAATATTTCAAAATATTTTCTTTCAATATATAGTATTCATATACAAGATTTCTTTTGTTAATTTATTTCTATCTTAATATTCTATTATTTCTATCTACATTATCCTGTTTCTTTATATTTGTGGAGATTTTATTGCATGTTAAGAATCTGTAAGACAAGCTAAAGATGAAGCAGAGAAAGCCTTAGATCTGTCTGATTTATCACAGTCAGATATGGACAAAAGTGAAAAGCGCCAACGATTTGTTACTCGAAGATATACTCCTCCTTTAAGACAATTGCGTGGAATCGACGTAAAGTAAATAATATATATATATTAATGATTCAGATACTGAATTGGAAACACCATCTGTGAGGAACTTGAAAATAAATAATTACTTTTTTTTAATCTATTATTATTATATGTTACGTTATACATATACATTTATTTGTGCGCGTGTGTGTATAATCTATCTTTTTTTCATGAATTATATGTTACTGCCCAGCAAATGCAGCTATGTGCAGCTGTGACATTGTTATAATGTAACAAAATATTACACGCAATATAATATGTACAGAAGCTATATAGAATGTTTGACTGTTCTTACACGTCCGCTTGTGTGCAAGTAGATAAAAGCAAATTAAACATCAAATTAATCTACTTTTTTTGCAAACAGCTACGTACAATTTTACGTAAAAAAGAATTATATATGATAGTTTGTGAACAATATGTTGCAAAGTCGACATTTGTCGTTGTGTTTGTAAATTTGGTTAAACTGAACAAAAAGATCCTCTGCCACTTTGCAAACTACCGCCTAAAATTCGAAGTTATTAATTAATAAAGAAATCTAATGGATGATTGCGTATGATTACCTATTCTTCTGTAATTAATAATGTAAGATTTTTAATGGTTTTTTGCAAAATCGTGGATGACTATCTCGTTAAGTTTTATCTAAACTACAAGCAGTATTGCAATGCAGATACATTTCTTTAATTACAATAGATATGTTAATCTAATTACACAGTAGATACATCGTAAGCAAAATGATAGCAGTCTGATGGCAGACTGGTAGCAGATTTGCTCAGAACATGTCGGCAGACTGACATCAATTGCAGCCGCATTCTGCTTGCATTCTGTCGGCAGGACCTGGTGATAGGCAATGCTTGTAGATTGGCGGTAGTAACTATGCAAATCCTGTCACATAGCAGGATCTACTTGCTTTCTGCCGGCAGTCTATTATCAGATCGCTACAGACTCGGCTCGGTTTTTTCGCCAATCTGCCAGCAGGATCTGCCAGCAGGCCCTGCCGCATAGCTGGCGGCAGTTTGCCAACATAATCTGATATAATTCTGTGTTGGATGTGTTGTCATTCTGACATCAAATATTAGGTTTGTTCGCGTTGCTTGTATTCATGTTCCATAGAAGGAAAAGGACGTACCAGGTGGCGGCGGGACGTGCGTTCGAGATCTGCGTATCTTTTCGTTCCAGAGAGAGAAAAATATCGAGATCTGCTAGGCTGGGACTCGAACCCGCATGTCATCAGAATAATTTTAGAAGGTCCTTTGAAGGTGTGAGCTATCTGAAAATGGCTAATATCCAATAAATTTATTTGTGTTGATTGAACTTTTTACACTTTCACATTTAGTGCATATTAATTCTTTTGAGTATTTAGAAATGACATCATGATTTCTGTTCGTGTTACGAGTGTAAATGCAATTCTGATGCACTTTATACATTTGACCACAAGCAAGCGACCTTCTAAAAATATTCTGATGACATCTCTCCGTCCTAAAAACTTCCTCAGAACGTTTTTTGGAGAATTTGTGTTGTTTGGGGTGTACTAATGTGCAACGGGCATTAGGTGTAAAAGTGTGAAAAGTACAAACAACGCGAACAAACCTATTAGTAGCAGGCTCTGCTAAGATTCTGTTTGCGCAGGTTTGACTATGTGGGTACATATATCTAATTACAATATCTAGATACTTTTTGTGTATCTTTAGTTGTAACTAGTAAGATTTTTTATTTCAGTAACTGTATCTGTAACTAATTTCATTTTACTTTGCATCTGTATTTAAGTTCAACTTTGATACAGATTTCACTTTAGATACAGATACAAAATAAAATGAAATTAGTAACAGATAATTACGAAAATGAAAAATCTAACTAGTTACAGATAAAGGTATACAAGAAATATCTAGATATTGTAATTAGATAAATGTATTTACTGTAATTAGATAAATATATATACTGTAATTAATAAATGTATGTAAATACATTACAACACCGACTACAAATACATAACAGCAGACGTCGCTATTACCACTTATCTATTGTACGTATGGTCCCATTTTTTAATTTTTCTATTTATTAACTCAACATTTTACATAGCTATTTTGATAGGTGAATTTGATGTTGAATTTGACTAATGCATCTGTATACAAGCGAACGTAGGCAAGCAGTCATCTATATACGTGTTATATGGTGTGTTACATTTCGATATATTACGATAATGTAACAGATATACATCCGTGTTTGCTGTGTTATATTTAATTAAAACAAAGTGGAGTTGTATCCCTTTTGGCATAGCAGGTTTTCCGTTTTATTTTATATACAACTAAAACTCATTCGCACCTAATAGCATGTATAATAGTATGACAAGTTTTCATATATACATTTCCCATTTTCTAAATAATGAAAATTATGCATTTCAGGAAATAAAAATAATGATAAATGCCTTATTAGCGATAATAGTTGCTCTGATGATAGCAATTATGATAATTGTGCGAAGCAAAGACAAAGTAAGGCACTTATTTGCTTGTAGCATATTTTGGAATCATAATTACATTACATTTATATCTTACTCATTCTCTTTGTAATATTTAATTAAGGGATGCCAGAGCTAGCTTTAACAGGAATAGATTATAAAGATGCTTCTATTTCATAAACGAATACAATATATTAAGATAAAAAAGAAAGTTTATATCTAGACAACACAAGAACTCCAGAGAACATTCTAGGGACATTCTGAGGTTATTGAGACGTTCTCAGAGCGTCCCCTGGATATCTATGCTGTTAGGATAAGAACCATGCACTAATGATAATGCGACAATTAATTTTAAAGGAAGGATAATATTGTTTGGCAGTGTCGAATGCATACACCGAACATCTTTCGGTTTTTTAAAACTTAAGCGGTTAATCAAAACTTCCACGTTACTTGCAGACCACGGCTCTTATAGGCCTTCCTTTTCTTTTAATTTTCTTATATATCACAGGGCCTTTCTATGTGGGTTAAAAATTAAATATTGTTTTAAAAGAAACAACTGTCGTTATAAAATCTGCTTCTGTTAAAATTAACCTCGATCTTACCTACTTATGATAGTCCACATTTCTAACAAATTTTAATTTTTTCCTTTTAGTTTCATATACATTTCAAAAGCATAATCCAGAAACAGAAACATCACAAGTATGTGGGAATAGCAACAGAAGCAACTATAAAAATGATGTTATGATCAGATGTGATTCTAACGTGATTTTAGGTACTATATATCTATATATCTTTCAACGGTTTTATTTATCTTATAATTGAATATATATTAAAAGCTCTTTTAGTGTTATACATATCAAGATATCGTAAGAAACGATAAGGCCTATAAACCATTCGCTTAATGTTTATTGCGATAATTTTAAATACTAGACAGCACACATGTCCAAAAGTGGGACATAAGACATCTTTAAGTCAATTAAAGCGTGGTCTACAATGAGAACTTAAACCACAAAACTTAAGTTTTAAGCCTGAAGCCGTAAGAAATTGACCAATCACAACCAAGTACTATTATTCCCTCCCTCCATTCCTCAATCCAACCTTCTCCTTTCCACACCTTACTACACATTCTCCATATCCACTCCTCCATCCCATCTCCTCCATACCTCCATACCTCCCCCGGAATCCCATCCCCTCCCGCCGCTTTCCCATCCTTTATCCCCTTTATCGCTTCCCTTATTTCCTCCCTCCTCAGATCCTCCTCCCCATCTTCTCTCCTAACTCCCCCCGTTCCTCTTACCACCCTATAACCCACTCCTCCCAACAGTTCCTTACAATATTCTTCCCATTCCTCTATTCCCAACCCCCCATTTCCTCCCCTCCTTCTTCTCCTCTCCTTTCTCACCATACTTGTCCTTCCGTTTTTATCAACTTCATTTCCTCTTCCCATCTTT
>NW_022639835.1:66993-68608 GCF_010583005.1 Odontomachus brunneus | reverse complement strand
ACTAAATACCATTATATCTCATCCCTCCGTCTCCTTCCAAAAATCCCTACCCTTATTCCCCAATCCTGCCACATTCCAAAATACTACCTTAAATACTTCTTCTCCCTTACCTTCCCCTCTTAACTCCATCTCCACTCTCTTCTCCGTCTTCTCCTTATCCCTTCCTTCTTCTACCTCATCCCCTTCTTCTGTCTTCCCCTCTCTCTTCCCTTCTCTTCCCTCTCCTACTTTACCTCCTTCCACCCTCCTGCCTTCCCTCCCCCCCTGAACCTTCTCTAACTCCTCTTGTCTCCTTCCCCTCCCGCTCCAATCTACCAACTTCCTCTCTCCCTCTTCCCAATACCACGCTTTTCCATTAATTATTATCCTCTCCCCATCTAGTTTCACTCTATTTCCCCTCCCCTCTTCCTCCCTTGCTATACTCCTCAATCTCCATCTCTCAATCTTCTCTCCTTCCACGTTAGATCCTCCTCTATCCACAACTTCTCTCCCCTCAGCTTCCCTTTCCCACTTAACACTCTCTTTCTCTCCTCCTCACTGCCTTACTACTGCCATATCTCCCCATTCCTCCTTCTCCGTTTTCAACCTCCTCACCTCTCTCACCCTCATATCCTCCACAATCCCCTTTAATATTTTCTCTACTTGCTCCATTTTTTTCCCCTTTTCCAACACAATTCCTTTCACTATGATATTATCCCTTCTTCTTTCCTTTTCTATCCTTTCCATTTTCTTTTCCAACTCCTCTAATTTCTTTCCCCAACCTCCTACCTCCCTCTCTTCTGCCTCTTCCTTTTTTCCCTCCACCTTTATTTTTATTCTCCCTATCCTTTCTTCTAGCCTTTCCCATTCTCTTTTCCCCCTTACCTCCTCTCTCTCCTCCCACTTTTTTCCAAATTTGTTATCCTCTCACCCATCCTCTCCCTTTCCGTCTTTCCTTCCTCCACCTTCCTTTTAACTTCCTCTATCTCTTTTCTTATCTCTCCCAAACTCTCCTCCACCCTACCCCACATACACCGATTCTCCTTCATCATCTCCCTCAATATCCCTTCTAACTTCCCTTCTTCCTCCTCCTTCCTGTTTCCCATCTTAGATCTCTGCTCCTTCCTGCTCTTTATATATCCCTCCTCCTCTCCTTCCTCATTCCTTCCTCCGCTCAATTCTTCGAAGCTCCTTTTCCTTCTCAAAAAATAGTCTAGCGCTCCCACACTGTTCCCTCTTTCCCTTCCCACTCTTCCCACCGCTCCTTTACTACCTTTAACTACATCTACTTCTTCCTCCATCCTCTAAATCACCTAAACCCAACTACCACCTTCCTGTTTTACCTACCCGTCTCTTTACCTCTTATTTCTAAACTTCACTAGATGTCACTACCCTCTCCTTCAACTCTCTCCAGTCATCACCTCACTCCAAGCTAACCTCTTTCACCCGTTCCCCTTTTCCCTATTTTTCTCCACACCCTTCTTATTTCCCCACACTCACCTCCTTCTACACCACACTCACACACCCTCTCACACCCACACTCTTTCTCCTTCACTCTCCAATCTCTCCAACTCACTGCCGCACACCTCACTCTGACCGATAAGCATACCCGCTGGAAACGGAAGTCCTTTCAATG
>NW_022639835.1:66278-66983 GCF_010583005.1 Odontomachus brunneus | reverse complement strand
CCACTTCCCATACTTGTCCTTCCGTTTTTATCAACTTCATCTCCTCTTCCCATCTTTCATTCTCCTCTCTCTTCTTCCTCTCCAATAACCTTTTATAACTCCCTTTCTCTTCCCTATAACTTCTTCCATCCCCCTCACCCTTCCACCACTTTATTAATTCTCCTCTTACCTTTCTTTTCCCTTCTATACACTCATCATCTCACCACCCTTTCCTTATTTCCCTTTCCCCTCTCCCCCCTCTTTCAATATATTTTGCACCTTTCCTCTCATCTCCTCCCACATCTTCCCTACCTCCTCATTGCCTACCCTTATTTTCCCCCATCCTCTCCCTAAATATCTCTTTCCCCTCCCCCGACCATCTCCATCCTTTACCTTTCTCTCCCCTCCCCTCCTCCTTCCTCCCTTCCCAGTCTTTACTTCTTATCCATACTACTATTGGGTGATGATCCGAGTCCACATTGTCCCCCACCTCCAATTTCTCTATCTTCCTCCTCACCTCCCCGTTCCCCAACACCAAATCTATTACCGTCTCTCCTCTCCCTCCCGTATACGTCCACTCACCTTCCAGATCTCCTTCCAACCCTCCATTAAAAATTTCCCACCCCATCTCCTCAATCGTCCCCAATACTATCTTTCCCTCCTTATTCACCTTTTTATCTTTTGAACTCCTCCCCCCTCCCCTATCCTCCCATTCTTCCTCCCTTA
>NW_022639835.1:64085-66268 GCF_010583005.1 Odontomachus brunneus | reverse complement strand
ATTCTCCTTCATCATCTCCCTCAATATCCCTTCTAACTTCCCTTCTTCCTCCTCCTTCCTGTTTCCCATCTTAGATCTCTGCTCCTTCCTGCTCTTTATATACCCCTCCTCCTCTCCTTCCTCATTCCTTCCTCCGCTCAATTCTTCGAAGCTCCTTTTCCTTCTCAAAAAATAGTCTAGCGCTCCCACACTGTTCCCTCTTTCCCTTCCCACTCTTCCCACCGCTCCTTTACTACCTTTAACTACATCTACTTCTTCCTCCATCCTCTAAATCACCTAAACCCAACTACCACCTTCCTGTTTTACCTACCCGTCTCTTTACCTCTTATTTCTAAACTTCACTAGATGTCACTACCCTCTCCTTCAACTCTCTCCAGTCATCACCTCACTCCAAGCTAACCTCTTTCACCCGTTCCCCTTTTCCCTATTTTTCTCCACACCCTTCTTATTTCCCCACACTCACCTCCTTCTACACCACACTCACACACCCTCTCACACCCACACTCTTTCTCCTTCACTCTCCAATCTCTCCAACTCACTGCCGCACACCTCACTCTGACCGATAAGCATACCCGCTGGAAACGGAAGTCCTTTCAATGTGTATTATCAATATGTATTTATTTATCTCAATATGTATTTATTTATCTCAATATTTATATATGCTATTATTAATTGCTTTTACCATATATCTTTAAAAATATCTTTAAAAAATTATCTAAATGTTCCTTCTACTTCTAAATCACAAGAGACTCAAGTATCGGATACTTTATATATGGCGTATTCATTTTTTGATGAAAGTACCGATGAAATAATTGGTTTTGTCAAAAGAGAAGAAAGAAAGTAATATTCAAAAATATGTACAATCGAAAAATCAAGACCAGATAATAAACAAATATAAGCGTAATGATATTCAAAAAGATTTACAAACAAAGAAACAAAATGAAATAATAAGCAGACACGAGTAAAGTGATAATTCAAATTCTTGTACAGCAATCCGACAGTCACTAAATAAGACTACTTTTGTTGTTCTCATAGATACAATTTTATATAACTTTGCGGAAAATACATATAATATAATTATTAAAAATTATATTTTTAATTTCTTGTAGTTATATTGTTTTTAAATTTTACATTGTAGTTACACAGAAGTCACTAGCAAATCTCTTGCAGAAATCACCTGTCAAGAGAAATGGTAAGTTACGTTTTACACAAAGAAATTTAAATAATTTCTATATTGTTAACTACCCGAACAACAAAAAAATTAGTCAATTTTGAATGTATAGCAGTTAATGTAGAATTTGCAGTAATTTATTAATATATAACAACCCGTTTTTCCTTTATGTCATGACAAATTTATTTTGTTTATAAAATAGCCATATGTAACAAAAGGACTGTAATGGCTGCTATAAATGATTTGCGAAATCGCATCGACAACTTACACGCAACTGTTCTAAAAATTTATACTGCGACGTGTAATCCTGTAGAAATACCTAACAACTTTGCTGGGATTCCAACTCTTCCATTGATTTCCATGGAAGAATTTAATAAATGGAAAAACTTTATAATGGACGAAGAGAATAAATTAATAACAGTAAGAAAATATTTTATTTCTGTTTGAATATGTTTTCGAAATATCCATCCTAGATAACATAATGTCCAAAATCGAAACATAAAATGTCTTTATGACGTCTTATGTCCCGATGTCTTAAAGATATGTTATGTTTTAATTTGAAATATTGTACTGTTTAGGATTATGATATTTATGAGCACTTTTTGCATCATGTATTGTTGTGCCCTCAATTAGGATAAGCACAACCGGTAATTGGGATTCCGGTGCGAACGTGCAAACGGTTAGGATAATAAGGGAATCTTATAACCTTGAGGAGTTTTTATAATAAAAATATATTATTGAACTTGTCTTCTTACAGTTTCCGATCACGTTCTATTACACTTCACATAGATACGTTTTAACTAATCCTTTACCGAGTAGGTTAATGTTATTATAATGCGAAACACTCTTATTACTCCCGAGTCAGCGGTCTCTCTCTTGAGACATGTAACGTACGCCTCTATACTGGTCAGTATCTCTCTCTACTCTCTCTGCTCTCTCGAGTGGATGGTCCAACTCTTTATATATCATTCATGAAATTAGGGAATTAGGTTACCGACCTAATTACCTAACA
>NW_022639835.1:61884-62911 GCF_010583005.1 Odontomachus brunneus | reverse complement strand
GGTTAATTTTCTTGCGCGTTGTAAATCTTTATCGGCTAGGTTATATAAGTTAGTGCACATTTGCCACGTTGTGCCTATCTTTTGCTGTCTATCGCATATTTTTTTGTGTTCTGACGAGGTAGGTTTGTATTTGTGAAATTCGTTGTGTTAATGAGCCTGTGTTGATTTCATCTTTCGATTTTAATTCCTTGCGTTTCGTATTACGTGCCTGTTGAGCGTCCTTCGACTTATCCTTTAACCTACCTTTTTTCTTATTCTTTGACGTAGCCTCTGGCGCGCGTTTATTATCTTGAACATTTACCGTCATTCCTTTCTCGTCTGTTTTAACAGACGTTTTAACGTCGGTGCCTTTGGCATCCGATTTGGACTGAGTAAGATAGCTGTTGTCGCTTACCGACACGTTTTCTTTAGCGAAATGTGTTTCCTCTGCTGGTTGGGCGTAAGTTTCCGCTATAGGTTCGATTAGAGATTTAGATGAAGAGTCTATCTTGAGTTTATCTGTATCTTGCGTATTAGACTTCGTTTTATCGGATCTTTTCTGTTTGCCTGTTTTCATCTGACCTTTCTCCGTTTCTCGCTTCTCAGTTTTTTCATCGTTCGTATCACTAATGAAAGCTTTATTCTCACCTATTTTCTCCGGACTCTCTGGGGACATTGCCCTTTCTATTTTTAATTTAGCGTCCGTTTGACGATACTCTATTCTTTTGTTTTCAATTGACTCCTTAGCTTCAGTTTCATTGCGCTCTATTTTATCATTCTTATGTATGATATCAGTTTGTATTATGTCTTCAGTTTGCCAATTTATTTTAGGCGACAAGACGATTTCCTTGGGCTCTTCTTTAAAATCGGTCTCCATAGTAACTGTTGTTGGCGTCTCTATAATTCTCGAAATTTCTTCGGTTATTTGCTCTGGTTTCGGGACAATCACTTTCTTTGCGTTATCTGAACACGTTAAAATTTTTATTTTATTTAAAACTCCGCTTGTTGGCACTGTCAATGACGTAAGATCGATAATGACTTCTGTTTC
>NW_022639835.1:50162-58072 GCF_010583005.1 Odontomachus brunneus | reverse complement strand
CTGAAACGTCTTTTAGCGTTTCAACATGTTTTGTCCTACATAACAGTATTTTATTTATAAATTATTTTAACATATTACAGATTCGTCTATTAGTAGAGCATGGCAAGAATGATTTGAAAGATTCTGTATATTGTATTATGCGTAGATTAATGACAAACAAAATTGCTGTAAACTTTAACTTGAAAGAATGTAATAGAAAAGGAGTACAAATTGAGAAAAATAAGTTTGTAGGTATCGGAACTTATGATCTTGTTATTGGTAAGATTTGTAAAAAATTGTATAGATATACATGTTGTATAGATATACATGTTTTATGATACTATTGCTGTTTTCGTTATAAATAAAAATAGAATAATATGTCCATTTACAGTATGCATTACCAATATTTGTAATATATAGTAATATATGTTGTGAAATGGATAATTTTTCTATTGCTAATATTATATAATTAATCCTTATAATATAAATTTAATCTTACGTTAACCTAATATTTATATTTGCATTAAAAAAATTAGTAAGTAATATATCTTATATTTTTGTTTGCAGCTGCTTTGAAGTTACACAAAGAAGAAAGAGCTAATAGAGGCATTGACTTTTTCTATAATAAAGAAACCGCAGATTCTCATATTGCCAACTGGTTAAAAGATGCAAAAAAACATTTTGACAATGAAAAATTGAAAAAAAGGAAGGATAGTAAGCAAGACACAAGTTTAAGAAATAATGAAGATGCATAAAGGAAATATAGTTTCTACTATAAGTACTTCAGGAATCTTCTTTTTCATTTTCTTTTTGATTTTTATTTATGAAGCCACACGAGTTTTGGTGTAAGAAGCCTACCCTAGTTATTTCATTGATAAAATAATGAGTTATTTTTATTTCATTGTATTTTTAACAACATTTATTTACTTTTCCATAAAAGATTTTTATTTACACAAAGTATATTTAGTATCTCACAAAGTGTTTTATTGTATCAGTTTTTGTATTTACACATTGTATTTACCAAATCTCACAAAGTGTTTTATTCAGTGTATCAGTTCTTGTACTTATTGTATTTACCAAAAGTATTCAGATTTTGTTTTATAACGATATAAAATAAAGATAAATGCGCATTTTCTTGTTCTATTTTTTCTTCATTTCGATTTAAAACCTTGTTGTGCAAGGTATAAAAATCGTGTGACTGAAGCTAGAAACCACGTGGACGTTACGTGCATACGTCTCTTAAAATTCGTGAAATTTTCACGTTGATCTCCACATTGAATCGATGATCTAATCCACGTGGATTCTAGTACCGTTTTTGAGTGGATGATCCACTCAATGTTCCACGTGGATGTCGACGTGGATGATCCACGGGATAGGGACGTGGATTCCACGTACTTGTTTTTGTCGGGTTGTCGGCATGGATTTCCGGAAAATTTTTACGGGCATCAAAACTATCGGCAAGATCAATAGATGAAATATCTTATAAATTACAAATTCTTCGACAATATTGTCCTTCAGACTTTGCTAGACGTCCTATATCAATGTTTATTCTAAATATAAAGCAACGGAATTTAGACAATTTCTGCTTTATACAGGTCCAGTTATAATGTATGGTTTGTTAGGTGAACAATTTTACAAACATTTCTTATTATTACACTGTGCAATAAGAGTTCTAGTTTTAAAGTCCTCATCCAGACAACTTCTCAATTTCGCAGAACTTGCACTGCAAAAATTTGTTCTTTGTTCAGACGATCTATATGGCACAACTTTTACTTCTTATAACGTACATGGTCTTTTCCATCTTATCAATGATGTCCGACGGTTAGGAAGTTTAGATTCTTATTCTGCTTTTCCGTATGAAAGCAACATGTCTTTTTTTAGAAAATATTACAGAAAACCAGGTCTATCACTGCAACAATTTTTTAATCGAATAAAGGAGGTACAAATTCACGGGACATATAATCAGGAAGTAGATTCATCTATTCACGTATCCATGCCGCTTAATAATGGTGCTGTTTTTCCTCAGTATCGTAAGATACAATTTAACAAAATACTTTTGAGTGTAGACATACGTGACAATTGCTGCATGTTAGAGAATGGATCAATATGTATTGTTTGTAATATTTTTGTATGTAATTCCTCTTATTGTTTAGAAGTTAGAAAATTTTTAAAAGTAGAAAATTTTTACGATATAGGCGTGCCATCCTCATCTGTTGAGATTTTTAAATGATTTATAAGGTCAATAATACTTCTAATGCTATCAATAGGAATATTAATGAAGATTGGAAATCGATGGTATGTCGCATTTTTATACCTGACTCAAGTAAATGCACTTTGGAGCGCGTCGGTTTCAGTCGAGCCTGCGCGTCACGGGAGGCCTTACATTCAGGGCTTATAACTACAAAAGGAGACATTTTTAGACCGAATGCCGAAGGTACATTATTTTCGATACCCTAAACTTTTATGTAAACAAAAAAATTTTTTTAATTTTTTGAGCTCGCTACATACATAAGTGTTATCCCTTAATCTTTTGCTCCTTTTATCTGGCCTCAGAATCTGATCCGGAAAGTTAATTGTTATCCTTTCACATCTGGGAATACTGGAATTCCTGGAATTTTATTCTAGCATGGAATTCAGAAATTACTGGAGGATCCTAATAAAAGATATTTTATAAATAATGTTGTTTTTTGACACAGTAAATAGTCCTTGTGTACTTTTATAAAATTACTTTGTGACCACCAAAAGCTACTTTCTCTTTTTAATTTTGGAAATCGCTTTCGAATTTTTATCTATGGCAACTCTTCGCAACCTACTGGTAACAAAAATTTCAAATGTTATAAAAATGAAGTCTATATAAGCCAAGCGCTAGGATTAGGCATACAAAAAAAAGAAAAATACTTTTATTTAAGTATTTATGTTAAATTGATATTTTACAAAAGTTTTAATCCTTGGATCATCTTTAATGTAATTATACGCAATAGATTGTCGCTAAGATTTATTATTATAAAAGTTGTTTAGTGTAGCAATTGTGGACCCGATGGGTTTATAATGAAGTTGACTTTATTATTTGAGATTACAATCAATTGCAGTGTCTGTGCAACACAACGCCATAATGGATTCTCTTTCTTCTTCTTCTAATGTCCTCTCGTGGCAGTGTTAAAAAGTAGCGTCGCAAGACAGAGTCGCTACGGCGCGAATATTTGAGTAATGAGAACATCCCGTCCGCCTTGGAAAACTTAAGTTTTACAATCCAGAATTGCATAAACATGGCTATTGTATCCGAGACGCAATAAGATGTAGATACGTAATTGAGGTGGCATATGCCAGTGAAATTGAGATAAACGTGCAAATTACCTGAATAATCGTATAAACTAAAGTTACATCTAACTCGTAAATAAACAAACTATGATGCGCTATTGTCATTTTGAAAATATTTATAATAAACCGAGTTGGCACACGTGTTAATTTGACATGTTGTCTTCTATAGATAGTATATTTTTAGTAAGATTTTTTTATATAAGCCGTTCTTAGTACGAATAGTTAGAAGAATAACCGTCCTAACTAAATTATCTTTACCCGGATGAGTTTCTACGATACGTCCTAACGGCCACGTCATAGGAGGTGAATTCTCGCTCTTTACAAGAATCATAGTATCAGGCTTGATATTAGGGAATTATTAGTATTCCTCCACTTTGTTTTAGATTGAAGTTAAATAATATATTCTTGGAACCAACGCGCCCAAAATTGCCGCATTTACGTTAAAAGTTCGTAACGACTTACACGGTTACTCGGAATAATTGTTAACTCGCGTTTTGGAATTGCTGTGAGCGATTCTCCGATAAGAAAATGGCCTAGAGTTAGTACTTCTAAATCTATAGGATCCTGTGATAAAGACGTGAGTGGACGAGAGTTCATACAGGCCTCGATTTGAGTGAAAATTGTATACAGTCCTTTGAAACTTAACAACATATTTCCCAAAACCCTACGCCTTAGCAGATTTTGGCTGCGTTCCGAAATTCACTGCCAGTACTGAAATTCTATAGTTCATGTCACGTATACTATAAAATTTTAGCACTGACAGTGAATTTCGGAACGCAGTCTTTATAGCCGCTTCCCAGATTTCCCCCATGTGCAGAGAGTACTGGAATAAAATGTCACTGTATGAACTGCTCTGTTAAATAAATTTTTGTCTCCTCCTGTGTCGCTTCCTGTATTAAGAAATTCTTCATTTTCTTTAACACGTTATTGGCTTCAACGAAGTTGGTGCCATTATCAGAATAGATGTTAATACATCTCCCTCTACGGGCTATGAACCATTTGAGTGCATTAAAAAAACAATGAGCAGTCAATTCCGAAACGACCTCTAAATGGATGGCCTTGATTGAAAAGCAAACAAAAAGACATAAATAAGTCTTCGTCGTCTTACAGAAAGATAACTTTATATTAAAAGGTCCCGCATAGTCAACTCCGGTATTGAGAAAGGGTCTATTTTGCGTTATTCTTGTTGTTGATAGATTGCCTATTAATTGTTTGGCTGTAACTGGCCACGTGCTAAAACATACGAGACAATTTCTCAACGATCTACGAGTGGCACGATTTCTGGCTAAAAGCTAATATTGTTGATGAACAGCTGTTAATACGGTTTGTTGGCCTGCATGAAGATTTTGATAATGTTCGTGTTTTATTATCAATTCAGTCAAATGATGTTTAGTGGGAATAACTAGAGGATGCTTTTGAGCGTATGGAACAGATGCGTTTTTTATTCTCCCTCCTATTCTAATTATTCCATTATCATCCAAAAAAGGATGTAAATCTTTCAATTTGCTTGTATTACTCAAATGGGATTTTACCTTGAGGCATTTTAATTCTTCGTAGAATTCTAGTCTGCATAATCTTAACTATCCTTACTAAACTATTTTCTAGCTCTTCGACACTAACTGATTCTCTTTGTCGCAGATGTCGAATGTCTTCTCTTATTTGTGCATTCTTTACGAGTCGCATGCAGTACGCCGTTACTCGTTTTAACCGCGTTAATGACGAATACCTCGTAATGAGTGTTTGGTCAGCAGCTTCGTCAAGAATTTGTTGATTATATTGATATATATGGTAAGTCTACGATAGTCAGGTATTTTTTCTGGAACGGACGCTTTTTTCAAGTCCAAAATCTCAAACCATTTTGCGTTGTAAAAATTCAGGTCGATTTCACCATATTTGCTTGTGCTGCAATTCTTCTGGATTCATGCCTCTGGACAAGTCCACCGGATTCTTTTCCGAATGAACATGATATCGTTTTTTGTCTGTTAATTGCTGTATTTCCGACACTCTATTTGCTATAAAGGTATTCCGCTGATATGGTTCTCTTGCGATCCATGTCAACGCAATTGTGGAATCGTTCCAATAATAAGTTTCTTGTATAGATATGGTCAATGCTTGTGTGACCTTATTGCAAAGTTTAGCTAGCAAAAGTGCGCTACATAGCTCTAATCGAGGTAAAGATATCTTCTTGAGCGGTGCTACTCTGGACTTTGCACATTAATAATTGAACGTCGTAATCGTTGTTTGAATGCAAACTTCTAATGTACACGCAAGCTCCGTACGCTGCCTCCAAAAGCGTGTATTTCAATAGTTTATGGTTCATCACATAAGACTCGTCTAGATATACAAAATTTCTTAATATATGGAATTTGTTATTTCCATTTCGTCCACATTACATATATGCTTACAGGTATTGGTTCATCCCAATTTGATTTTGATTGCCACAGTCGCTGCAATAAAATTAGTTTGAATAATGATAGGACCTAACAATCCCAACGGATCGTATATCTGATCAATATGTGCTAATATACTTCGTTTTGTAGTTTTTTCTTTGTCAATCATCTAAGTTTCATATAAAAAATGATCTGTCACTGTATTCCATTTTAAGCCAAGTGTCTTAATTTCATCCAATATCATGGTGGACTCTTCCTCCGAGGTTGGAGAGCAGAATTCAAGTGCATTAGATTTCCACTTTTTTAATTCGAATTTAGCGGTGTTCAAATAATTTTTTCCTTTAGCGTCTGTAATCGTGTGTAAAAATTTCTTGAAGCGTGTCTGTCAGCGTGTGTAAAAATTTCTTAAAGGCATCTTATGGCGAGGAACAGAGAACTAAATAATCCATATATAACGGTGTTCAACTGGAATTTGCGAATATATTCTGTCGGAGTCCACTTCCATATTATTATATAGGAGCGTATTGCGCTGTGCTCACTTGTCTAATCGAATTTGTCTATACATTTTAGTTATGTCGGCTGTCATCGCAAATTTATGCTGTAAACGTACAATGATACTGAATAACTCGTCTTGGTTGGACCAACGAATAACACATCGTTTAATGACTTTCTATTTGACGTACGACTTGAAGCGTCGAAAACTACTCTAACTTTAGTCGTACTACTTGCTTCTTTGACCATAGCATGATGAGGAAGATAGTACGTAGACTTGCTATCGGACTCCTTGTTTGTTTTTTCAGTCATGTGCTCTAACTACAAATATTTTTCCAAAAATACATGATAATACTTCAAATTCATGATAACTTCAAATTATGATCTTCATTTAATTTACGTTCAATTGATTGCAATCGTTATTCTGCGCTATTATAAAACTCTCCTAAATTCGGTGGATCATCTTTCAAAGGTAATTGCACAATAAATCTATCCTTATTTCTTTTATGCGTGGCGTGAGAATGTTCTTCACATTTCATTTCTTCCGATGATCGATACTGTATTGAAGTCACTTCTTCCATTTGTCAAAACTTTTCTAGTTGCTAGGATATATTTTTAGCAATTGATAATGTACAATAAGATAAAGTTGTTTTGCGATATCTCTTTTCTCCTAATGATCCTGAAATTACCCAACCTAATTGAGTCTTCTGAAAGGCAAGTTTTTATTAAATCGGATTTGTTCGGCACAAATAAGTTCCCAAAAGACTCCCTTGCTTAATAAAATATTTACAGTATACGGCATATGAAAATTAGAATCAACTAATGCGATATTTTTGGGTACTTTAATGTTACTGAAGTTTATCTTGTTTGTAGATAAATTTTCTGTAATCTTTTTAATGGTTAAAAACGGGAGAGTAATTCTAAATGTACTGTGTCGCGATTGAATGTCTGCGTAAACTTATAGACTACTTTTCATAGAAATTTCGTTAATTCCCAACACTGTAATCATCATGGAATGCTTCACTAATTGCAATCGATCACATAGACTCTCAGTAATAAAATTAGACTGTGAACCGCTATCGAGTTCATTAATTATAAGGTTACATTCATGATCATTGCTGAATTTATTGCGTATACGAATTATGGCAGTAAATAATATTATTTGGGCCAGTTCCCAGTAAGCAAAATAACATTACTACAACGTTATTATAATGATATGGAGTAACATGTAACGTTTAGAGATATGTCGTATTTAACGTTGTATACAACATCATAAAGACCAAACTATGGCACCGATTTAGAGGTTACGGTAATGTTGAAATAACATGTCATATCGTTGTAATTAATGTTATGCTAATGTTTGTAGAACATTATGTGATAATATTCCTTGGATAATGTTAAATAAATGTTGCCGTAATGTCAAATTCACATATATCATAACGTTGTAGTTAATGTTATGCTAATGTCTTTTTTAACATACTGTGATAACGTAATATTAAAAAAATGTTTAAAAAATGTCATTCTGACATTTATTTGACGTTACTATGAATATTTTATTTTTATTATACATAACATTTTTTCAACATTTTTATAGTATTTTCAATATTTTTACGTGCAAAAGGACAGGAAATAATATATATTAAATGTAGGCAATATTATGTATAACAAACAGTAAGAAATATATTTAAAAAATATATAAGTACATGTGTGTCACGTATAAGTACACTATAT
>NW_022639835.1:46247-48534 GCF_010583005.1 Odontomachus brunneus | reverse complement strand
ATATATATATATATATATATATATATATATATATATATATATATATATATAATGAAATATATAACAAATATACTTAAGTTTGAAGTCCAGTTCAGAATTCTTATTTAAACCTTTAGTAACACGTTCTAATATAAGGATACTGATTATTGACGTTATTCAAATCAAATAATTAGAGTGAAATATGAACATAAAACTGAATAACGATATAACTATAAATAAAATATTTTGTAAAACAATATTTGCAAAATAATATCACACATCAGCATCATCTTTGTCTTTCCCTGGAAAATAAAATTTCAAGTACTACAAATTTATAATAATCGAACTTTTCTTATATAATAAACATTTATTAGAAACATTTATATAGAAGGAAATAATATATATCTACGCTTACTTAGATATTCGAAACTTTCTCCATCTTTTTCTTGCGAACATTGGCAAATCGAAACCATTCCATGACGCTACGTTCAAACTCTATTTCTATACTGCGAGGAAATGTGGACTTAAACGCTCCTAGAAAAAGAAAACAAAATATAAATATATACATATGAGTTAAAATGTGAGACTTTGCACAGAGTTACATTCACTTACTTTTAATGGCTAATATAATATTTGTATCCCCAACTTTAAAGTTATTCTTCTGTCCTGTCCATGAACATATGCAGGCAAGGTTATAACGGAATACTACACTCAGAGATCTTCGTACAAATTCTTTCTCATTTTTTCTTGATATTAATAATATTTTGTTAATCTGAAAAGTGATTTCGTTATTATAATTCATGATATCACGAATATGTTATATATTTGTAATCGTAACATTAATTTTTTACACGTTTATAATTATAAAGATATAAGAGATACCAAATCTGTAAAAATATATTGTATTATTGTTAGAAATATATTTAATTTATGATAAAATTGCTAAAAAAAATTACTTTAATATTAAGAACTTTAAGAACGAGATGAATAATGTTTTGTTGTTTCTTTGGACGTTGAATATGAATATATACTGTGTGTACGTACGTACGTGTGTAACGCGGAAATAAGAACAACACGAAGTTTCGCGGAACAAATAAGAACTCTATTTCAAATTATATACAAGCGAATCGTTTTAAGAAAATCCAGAGAAATCAATAGACACGTCCGCTGACAAGCGCAATCTCTTTCAAAACTGTAACACTTCGTTGCCGTGACAAACAGCTGATCCGTTTACACTTCGTTGCCACAGCAAACAGCTGACCGGAGCCGATCGACTCCCGCGAACGACAACTGATGATCGAGATCAGGCGACGCACGTAACAATACTACTCGTATATAAGACGTGTTGGCAAAGTATTTTTGTAGTGAAATGACTATCGTTCCATTCTAGTTATTTTATCGAAAAACGTAATTAGTCAACAAATTTACTTACTAATTGCATAAAAGCTTCTTTATCATTTTGCAGTGTATGTTCAAAATCGAGAAGATTTTGAGTTGAATGTAAAGGAAGATATTGCTGGATCTTATTGTCATGTAATGCAACATCTTCGTTGTCGTACTGCACTCTATTAACTTTCGCCAAGATTAAATATATGGTTTCTTGTATTTGCGACAGTGATCTCTCCTGCTTATCTTTAAAACTTTTAATTTCTGCTTCTATTTGTATCAATACCAGTTTTACGTTTCGCATGAAAGGCAAAACACCAGTTGTATCATCACAGGACATTACAATGGGAATACTATTTAAATCAATATTATCTTCTGGCAAGATATGTGCTGAAAGAAACAAAATAATACAATAAGTATCATGTTGTAATTTAAACAAATTTTATTAATGTAATTAGACATTGTCCAATTTAATTACCATTTTGGCGTGATAAAATGTTAAATTCAAGGTTTTCCGCGTTTTCTTGCGTTGATACTGAAAAGATAAGTTCATTTTAAAGAAAGTTTATCTCACAATAAATGGTATAAATAATGTTTTAAATGCAATAATTATATATAGGCTGTTCTATTTGGATTAACACATTTTAATATCTTGGAATGTACATATCGATGTACAATCTTGGATTGTAAATATCGATTTCATGATTTATAAAGTAAAAACAAAGTAAAGTATGATATGAATCATACATACATTTTGTAATATGTATTAGGACCTTAACTTAGTTTCCGCCCGCAAATGTTAGATGGCAATGCAAACAGTTCTAGTAGTCATTACTAACGAAACAGGTAGTTTGTGATTAATTTCGACATTTCTCGATAACATTCAGTCAGCATACACAATTATTTTCCTAAACAACAATTT
>NW_022639835.1:37955-46197 GCF_010583005.1 Odontomachus brunneus | reverse complement strand
CAGCACGGCTTGAGTGGTACACGCTTCCGAAATGTTGAAGAAGTGCGAGAATGGGTGGACGAATGGATTGCTTCGAAACAAACATCGTTTTATCGAGATGGTATCGCCCAGTTGCCAGAAAGATGGCAAAAAGTTGTAGAAAGTGATGGAAAATACTTTCATTGAAATAATTTAAATAAATTTTTTACAATAAATGCTTTTTCTCAGTATTTTTTGGGCGGAAACTAAGTTAAGGTCCTAATATTTGTTATTTAAAACAGAGCTCGAAATGAAGTACACAATTCAGCTGAAAATGACAAGCTACGCTTAGAGAATATCTTTACTACAACATACTGCTGGGCAGCCAAGCCGATAATCGCATACGCAACGTTTTGTCTCAAGAACATTTCGATCAGAAATACTTTTTTTTATGATCAGTACGCTTCTGAGACAGCGTCGAAAGTGCGATCGTCAATTTTGCCGGCGAAGGTTACGTAGTAGTGGGGTATACTAGGCGTAGCTTTTTATTTTTCGATGAATTGTGCGCTTATTTCACAGCACTGATTTTAAATTAGATTTTAATTTTAGATTTTAAATTTTATTTGTTAAATAGAAACACGAATACCAACATTATGAAACACCATAAATATTCATGAAAATAGTCAATCATATTACATTCATTTTTTGAAATGTCAATGTACTTGAATGAACGAAATGTACAATGTAACTTGCAATACCTGGTTGACCTGCAATATTTGATTGACTTGCCGTACTTGATTGACCTGCAATATTCCATTTATCCTTGGATGATGAAACTAGTTTCGGAGGGGCGACATAAGAGACATAATCCTCATACTTTCTACATTTTACTTTTCGTTTACTCGCTCTTTCATTTTCAGATTCAGTTGTTGCAGCAGCTTCCATTTCTGCCTCTAAGGCTGACTCATAAGTATCTTAAAATGAAAACATTTTATTCTACATAGCATATGACAGTTTCATTGAAATAATTATTACATTATGACAGTAATATTTCTGTAATATTACATGCTGTATCTGTAGGATTTATCCAAAATTACAATCTTATCCAAATATAGAAACATTTTAACGGCACAACGTAAAATATATATTTCCTACAAATTTATCAACAATAATATGTGCTTTTACTTACGATGTTTACTTAAAATTGTACATTTATATTTTGTATAATAGTCCCGAACTGGCATTTCTCTTATTATCGCGGTTCTCACATTTTTTGTTGTTGTCGGCCAATAACAATGATTTGGTTCTTCTAGCCAAATTACGGGAACTACAGAAAAATCGGAGTTGTCGAATTGTATTACTGTAAACTAAAAAATAAATAATATTGAATTACGCACAGATATTTGTGATTTTTTTAAACTGTCCTTTCATAAAGTTGAATAAAAGTTTTTTAAACTATTCATTTCTAAAAAAGAAGACTCACAAAATCATAACATGCAACATTTTATTAGTATGCAACGTTTTATTAGTACATAAAAGCATGTGAATATGGTTAAAGTTTAAACATTGTTACATAAAACTGAGATAAGAGTGCTATAAATAAGAATGTTACAGAAAAGTTAATATAAAAAAACGTTATATAATCTTGGATAATTATATTTAGCCACATTTAATCAATACATTAATTTTAAAGTAAAGGTACTAGCTTTATGCAGCTTACAATTGTCATTTTCTGATGATATTTTCTGATAACTCCAATGTGAATTCTGACAGAACACATGGTGTGATATATTTTTTGCAATGTTTCTAATTCTAAAAATTCATTGTCATCTTTTTATCGTAATGATGATCGGCAAACCGATACGGTTAGCTTTGTACCGCTTGAAGCTATCAACGTCTGATGATTTAATAATTATGTTAGTGTCTCGAAATATGAATCATTTTGTTCACATTTTTTTATTTGTAAATTTTTATTTTTAATATAAAAAGCTATATGCGCGCGCATGGCTTGCGTCGGTAGTGTCTAATACTGTTAAAAAAAGGGAAGAGAAACTATTTTTCAGGTAATATTTAATTAAACTATACTACTTACATGAAAACATCAATTTGAATGTAACATCGTTAAGAAACAGTTTTCTATTTTAAAGGTCTTTCGTAATATGTTATCAGCAGAAATTATATGTTCTTCGTCCATCATTTCAACAAAACCATACCAAAATATTGAACTATCCATCGGGTTATCAAAATAAGGTGTTACTTTATATTTTTTATATTTTATGCAATATATGTTATTAATCCGCAGGATATCAACCACTTTTATAAGTTCATTGCTTTTTAAAACAAAATTACAGTTCGGTTCTTTACTTTCTATTCTATTCTAATATGACATTACCGAAAACCCTTCTACTTTTTCATTGTTAATACATCAAAGACCATCTTCTTTGAGAAAAATTGTTTGTTGTGTTTTAGATAGAGATAATTTATCGGACTCATACACTCTTCTTATAAATTGAGACAATGGCTTATTACATGTCTTAAGCATCATTTTAATTGAATGTATGTAATTCTCGAATGGAAAGCAACTAAATTTATCTAATGTACCAAATGTTTTCACGTCTGATGTTAAGTGAATGAGATTGTGCACGTTGTGATTAACGGATTCCTGGCCATATAAATCGTCAAATTCGGCTACAAAATATCTCAATAATTCATTAGCATAATCAATATATTTTTCCAATAAATTGCGACAAATTAAAATTCTAATTGCACAATGCAGAGAAAGAAAATGAAAAAAATAATGATTTTTAAGGGATGGTTTCATTAGCCATGAGCCATAATATAATAAAAAGGTTCTAAATTCAATAGCTTTCCACATGTCATATTCTGTTATTAATCTTGGTTTTCTTGTAATCTCATAAGGAATTAATTTATATATTAATTTCAATTTCTCATCAATAAGCTCAATATCCTGTTTCAATAGACTTCCTGGTTACCTTTAATCCAAAATCCCAATAGACGTTTCATCACACCTAACAATACAAGATGCATATAATCTCTAATGGTACTCTTTTGATAAAATCAATTTTTAAGTCGCATAATATGGATGTTTTTTTATGATATTCGTTATCAGTTTGAGAGTAAAATTCTTCATTGGTTCTTAATTCGGAATTTAATTCGGGAAAGGTCATTCTATTTTTTTTAAACGATCCCTCAGTATAACATTTAGTACAACTACTGTAAGCATTAAAATTTTTTATACATAGCACAAATGATTTTGCAGGTGCATCACAAACGATTTTACTAATTTTTACTGTTATTGTTGTATCATGCAAACATAATCCTTCTGACTGCAAAATTTTCATTTCTTTAACAAATCTAGAAAGAAAAACACTGGAATTATTTGGTTTATTTTTTCCATGATAAACGCCTATTGGGAATGGTTTATTTTCCAATTCGTCAATTTTTACCAAAATAGGCCAAAATTGACTACCACTACTTTTAGTGAGAGGAAGTCCATCGATATTAACAGATATGTTAATCTCGTCACCTTCGAAGTTATTTTGAATTAATTTTAATAGTAATGTAGATTTTAACCCGAAATGATAGTATTTTCCAGGAGGTAGATTTAATATTTTATTGTTAATATCATTAGTTTTAAAAAGAGTCTGTACATCTAAAGGCAATGAACTTATTTTTAAATCTGATTTTATTATTTTTAATAAATCGCTAACAGCTGTTTGTGCTATATGGTGTCCAATTGCCCAGCACCTGAGATGTTCTTTAAATCTGTCAAGTGGCAATTCAGAATCAGATACAAGTAGTATATCACATTCATTATTTGGCATGTAACGCATTGGAAATAAATTACCAGAAGGAACACAACTATTCAATGTTTCTTCTTGTAATGGAATGTATTTTGGATCTTTTAATGGAGCTATAGAAGTTAAAGCTCCTTGTTGCATCTCTTTTTGAGGATTATATCTTTTTACAATATTTTTTTCAATATTTCTTTTAACATTTCGATGTATTATCTTCCTCAAATACTTTTCATTATAGTGTTTTTTATACAACTGCAAAAATTAATTACAGAAACATGTATAATTGTACTTTCTTATATAGAATAAATTATTGTTAAATATCTGGACTTCATATTTTTCTTTGTGCTTTGCCAATGACAAAATAACTGATATGTAAATCTTACATTCATTTATAACAGAGTTATATTTCCTACTAACATGATGTAACTTGCCAATTACTTATAAAAAATAGTGCTATATAAATGGTATATGTCAATTCATTTATATCCTGGATCAGTGATATTTCCGATTAATCAAATATTTCATCAATAAATATTTTTATTAACTTGATAATTTATTATTAATTTTACCTTATATGGTGCATTTTGTTCTTCCATCGTGTACACTTTATGTATCTTATCGAATATTATTGTGTATACTCTGAAATATACACAGGATAGCTGCCAATATTCAAAGTCAAGCAAAGTCAAGCAAATCAAGCGGAGTAGCTGTCAAAGTTTCCAAATCACCAAGTGGTTCAAGTAGGTACCAATGTTTTGCAGCACTGAAAGAAAGATTATGATTCTTTTGTATGAAGCATGAAAGCATGTGAGATATACAATACATCCTAGCCATCATACAATTTTAAAATTATACACACACATAATACACGTACACAAGTCACAGAATGGACACAGCAATTGAGAAAGAAAACAACATGGAGTAATTAGGTCATATTATATTTAAGTAAATACATGTTGAGTGCTCAATATCCTTTTCTTAAGATACATTGTTATATAGCACAAATGTTCAACTACAAGATACAAAACGATATCTTTAAGTCATCTTTAAGATATCGTCTTGTATCTCATTGAACATTTGTCCTGTATAACAAAATATTTTAAACAGAAAACTTTTAGATTATTTGAAGTACAGATAAATATTTTATTTACCTACACATATATTACAAATAAAGAAGAACACAATCTTGATTACTGAACACTGTATTTGCTGTGGAATATAACCTAATTATTTTCTTGCTCAATCGGTTTTTTTCCTTAAAACAATAGTCACATGTTGTATAAATGTTTTGGAACACTGGAAGAAAAATAGCAAAGAATTGTATATTCTAAATTGTATGGGAACAGTATGTAAAATCTACATACTGGAAACCACGTCTACATGGATTTAACGTGATTCACGTCGACTCAACATGGATTTCACGTACGTATTTCTAAGAGTGAATACTATCCAATATATTTTTCAAATTATATAAACATATATATATATTGTGACGTGACGATTATTAATTATCGTCCGTCACTAGTAGACTAGATAATAAGGAAGCATTGTGAGCTTCCCGGCTGCAGGTGGATGTCGCGTCCTAGCCGTGAGGCGAATAGGACGCGAGCCTACGCAGCCCTCCAGTAATTTTTGTGTGTAAATTCGGTCATCGAGGGGGGAAGGTTGAGTCAAGAAGAAGAAGGCCACCATCAAAGAAGACTGCTGCCGCCGTGGGAGAGGAAGAGCCTGCGAGAGAAACGGCAGTAGGACTTGCTGTTCCAGGTGAACCGTTTCCATAAATAATAAGACTCCGTAGGGACCCACAGGGAGGGAAACTCTAACAAGGGCCTGTTTCAGCAACATCCCGAACGTCGAAGCGAAGTTGCCGAAGTGGAGCGGTCACAAGCTGTCGCCAGGAAGCCGCAAGGATGGAGTAGATCGACACCGCGGACGAGCGGAGGATAGCTGCCGCCGGAGTAAGGCCGGCGAGCGCATTCTCCGCGACCCGGAGCGTCTTCCGAGCCGAGCGAAGACGACGCGAGGCTCGTGAATCGCCATAAACAACGGCTGCCGCGAAAGAGCCTAAGGTCGGACGGACTAGGAAGCTCAGAAGATTGAAGTAAGGAAAACAATCGCCCAGAGTCAGAAATTGGAAAATGGGGGATATATCCCGCCAATGAGAGGCCAAGAGCTGTCGGAAGACGGTTCAAACACCTGGAATAAAACGGGACTACAACGACCGTTCGAGAGCTTTTTCGCCGATACCGCCAAAAGCACGGAGTAAAGTGTAAAGGACGTGCCATCCGCGGAGCCGAGGAGAGGAAGACAGTTAGTGTGAAGCCCGACACCCATAGGGTGCCGCGCTTTGCTCCCTCAGCCGTGAAGGCTATACGCTACTTACTATCATCTGCTTCTACCGTTTGTCAACCACTGACAGGGGAAGGGCGATGGAAAAATCCAGCAGCGCCTGCGGGACGTGTTCGCAGGATGAGCGGTTTAGCCGTGACGCGCGCGCCGCCTGCCCGTTGTGGCAGCAGCGCGCGCCCCTCGCCCACGGGGACCACGGGGAGGCCTGCTCACTAGTGTCTCGCCCAGACACACGCTCTGACCCTTTCGGATGGGAGGGGAAGGGAAGAGGAGTGGGTATTGGGTTTAAGTGATGGAGGTGAGGGAGGTGAGGTGAGAACCTGAAAGTAAAATAAAATATTAATTGTTTCCTACCTCAGCGGCCCGGGTCCACGGTGATCTCGCGAAGGTTGCGAGGCTGTTTACCCATGCTCGGGGCTCCGACATCCCCCGGGTAGGCCGCTGTGAAATCTAACATGGACCCTTTAACCAAAGGGATTCCCGACAGAAGGCCGCGAAGACGGAATAGGCCTCTGAAGTCGACACGAAGTAGTGTGCCGCCTCCGACCACCTCCAGCTCGCAGCCGAAACTACTTCCCGAAGAGCCTCCCGCTGCGGCTCAAATTCGGGACATTGCAGGAGATGATGCTCGGCAGTGTCCCTTCTCCTTCCACACACACATCTCACCTTCCACAAGGTCCAAGGACGCAAGGCGTGCCTGGAACCTGCCGTGTCCGGTGATCACTTGTGTAACGTAGTAGTCAGGGCGGACCCACCGCGCATCAACCCTGCGCCCCACATTGTCGAAGAAGGTGTACGTCGGCGGCCATTGCTCAAAGAAGACCATCGAGCCTGCCACATCTTATACGCCTCGCCCTTAATGAGACCATGGGTCTCTTTTATATTTCCGGTGAACGGGACAGTCGAGTCTCCTATCCTGGCATCCATCTCTTTTCTAGCCATGTACCGCGTCGAATATTCTTCGAGAAGATGTCGACGGGGACCGCGCCAGCAGCCACACACAGCGACTCCGTCGACACCGTGCGATACGCAGCGGTCGTCGAAATGAGTGCTCAGCGCTGCAGGGTCCTGAGGACCTTCAGGTCACTCCCCGCGCACAGGTCGGCCCACCCCGCAGCGGCGTAAGCCACCGTCGGCGCGAACACGCCCCGGTAGATCGCAGAGAGCTCACAGAAGCGCAATCCCCACCGACATCCCGTCATCCTAGCTAATTTACTAAAGAGCGACCCGACCTTGTCACTCAAATATCTGCAATGGGAGGATACTCCCATGTCCCTGTCGAAATGGATGCCAAGGTACCTAACTGTTTTCTTGAACGCGATCTTTTCATTTCCTAAACGAATGGTCGGTAGTCTTGCCGCAAGATCTTTCTTTTTGGCCCAGTGGGCTTTCCGCTTTCGATCCGGACGCGCTCCTCCCCGTCTACCGATGGGAGCCCTCCTGATCGGCTTGCTCCTGTGTACAATTGCCTCAGTCTTGCGCGAAGAGATCTGGAATTTGGCTCCCTCGCACCAATTCCTAACTATATTTGCTATTCGTTGCCCTCTTTCTTCTAATTCTCTGCGCGAGTCGCCTTCGACCGTGACCAAAAGGTCGTCGGCGTATGCGATAAAGAACCTACCTATTTCCCTCTCTAGTTCGCGGAGCAGCCCGTCGAACATAACTGTCCAACACGCTGGACCTAAAACAGGACCTTGAGGGCAACCTCTATTCACGTCCTTAGAGACTCGAATGTCTCCAAAGGACACGCTGACCTTCCTATCGCTAAAATAACTGCGGAGAACCTGGAAGATATTTCGAGGGCAGTCTAGCCTCTTCCAGGTCTCCAGGACTAGTGGCCACCAGATATGGTCAAAGGCGCCAGCTATGTCGAAGAGCAGCGCAAAGACGTATCTCCGCTCGGAGGCGGAGACCATCCGACACAGCTCAACGATCGCGTCCTCTGTCGACCTTCCGGCCATGAAGCCGAACTGCCGATCGGAGAGTCTCCCCGGCGCCATCGACGTCCGATCGAGTCGCTTCTTCAGAAGCTTCTCGAAGAATTTCCCTACAACGGAGAGGAGACAAATGGGCTTATAGGATTTAGGGTCCTTCGCGTCCTTACCCTCGCCCTTCAG
>NW_022639835.1:28152-37945 GCF_010583005.1 Odontomachus brunneus | reverse complement strand
GAGGGCAGCCTAGCCTCTTCCAGGTCTCCAGGACTAGAGGCCACCAGACATTGTCGAAGGCGCCGGCTATGTCGAAGAGCAGCGCATAGACGTATCTCCGCTCGGAGGCGGAGACCATCCGACGCAGCTCAACGATCGCGTCCTCCGTCGACCTTCCGGCCATGAAGCCGAACTGCCGATCGGAGAGTCTCCCCGGCGCCATCGACGTCCGATCGAGTCGCTTCTTCAGAAGCTTCTCGAAGAATTTCCCTACAACGGAGAGGAGACAGATGGGTCTGTAAGATTTAGGGTCCTTCGCGTCCTTGCCCTCGCCCTTCAGGAAGATTCTAAGTGAGCCCTCCTTCCAGATCGAGGGAAAGACGTCCCATTGAAGGCACCCGTTGAAAAGTCTAACAAACTGACCGGGGATTACCTTAATGGCGGCCTTTAGCGCTGCGACCTCGACAAGGTCCAGGCCATGCGCCTTCCTGACTTTCAGGGTTTTCGCGACGGCGACGATTTCTGCCTCCGTGAAGAGCGGGGCATCGTCTCCGTCGAGCACGATGAACGCGTTTCCCCTGATTTCACGCTACATCGGCGTGTCGTCGTTCGCCCGGTCATCAGGGACGTGCACCTCCAGCAGGTGCCTGGCGGTCTCCTCTATGGTGGTGGTCGAGGAGCCATCATCGCGGCGGAGGCTGCTGAGCACTTCGTCCACTCGGAGCTTCCGGGCCTCGCGTTTGTACACGAATCCCCATGGCTCCGAGTTTCCCACCTCCGTGACCAATTTCCGCCAGCTGTCACGCTTCGCTTTCCGCACCTCCCTCGTGTACCTCCTCAAAGAAGAGAGGTAGGCACCTCGGCCGGAAGCACGGAGCGGCTCAGCGTTTTCCCGCTGGAAGGCACGCCGTGCCCTATAGACGTCCTTCTTCAGGATCGTCAATTGTTTTGTCCACCACGGGTTGGACTTTCTAAAACGCCTCTTCCTGGGCATTGCCCGTTCCGAGGCTTCGACCAGAACTTGGGAGACGGACTTCGCGAAGCTCTCCATCCCCCCCCCCCAACGGACCCCAGACTGAGGACCTCGAGTCTTGACGCAGAAAGGTCGATGAGGCTAGCGGCGTACTTCTCCCAGTCGGCACGACTTGCGTCAAACCGAGAGTTGGAGGTAGGCCGGTCATTGCCTCTGACTCTCGGCACCCTCAGACGGATGTCCAGGGCACTGTGGTCGCTCGTCGTCCAGTCGCACCTGACCTTCCATTCGCCGAAGAATTGGCTCATGGCCGGAGTCGCCAGGGTCACGTCAATATATGACGATCCTCATGACGTCCAGTAGGTCGGCGACTGTCCGGGAGCAGTGAGGATTTTCCATCCGCAAGCGCGGATGAATTCCTCGAGCCTCGAGCCCCTATCGTTCACCTTGTGGTCACCCCACATGGGAGATCGCGCATTGGTGTCCATCCCTACCAACAATCTTTTCCCCCTCAGAGAATAAAACACCGCCTCGAAGTGCCTGAGGTGCCCCTCAATCTCGTCGCTGTACTGGAAGTAACACGATGTGACGTAGAAAGAGAAGCCGGGTGCCTGCACTTCCGCGCACGCACAGTGCGCGGTGCTGAGCTGCGAGATCTCCATGATCTGGAACGACGGGTTTGAAACGGCCACTGCAGCCCACGGACGTTGCGAGCGTGCAGCGGCAACCCTCGCTCCCTGCCCTAACCCAAGAATGGCGAAGCTCAAGCCTTGCTTCCGGACGTGCATTTCCTGCAAGAGCAGAACGTCCAGTCGCTTCTCGGCTATGAGCTGACGGACTTCGCCACTAACCACAGCTGGACGCCTCATATTCAGCTGCATAACTCTAATACCCGTGGATCCTAGCGATCGAAAGGAATCACGAGAAACTGTTTGAGAGGGGTCATCGAGCGAGCGATCCCGATTCGCGGACGCGGACGCGGACCCTACACCGTTCCCTACTCTATTCTGCCTCACCCGGTCATAAGGATCCGGCGTGGGCATTTCGTCGCACCTGACCAGCCTAACCGAGACAGCACAAAGGCTGCGACCCTGAGACAAATCTCCGACGGCGGTAGTCATAGCCACCGGCGCGCCCGACGCAGACACGCCGGCTTGGAAAACGTCACTTGGTCCATCACTTGATGACGACAAGAGAGGGCCTGAGACCATAACCCTCCCATGCCGGCGCGACGTTACCGACCCGCTGCAGGTTCTTATCTTTCTAACTTTCATCATGAGAGGATTTTCGACGAAGCGAAGAGTTTTGTACCTAACGGGACCTCGTCTAGCCAACAAGGCAAATTCCCGTGTTGTTTCTATCTCTTTGAGACACAGCATGGTGACTGGTCCAGCGAGGCGCGCACTTTAGCAGATGCGTGAGTCGTCAGTGACGATTTTTTTAAGTCTCGACATTGAACTCGAACTTGCGGCCAGTCGTCAGGCGTCTCACTGCCACGGTGGTATTCACGCTGCAAGTGTATAGCCATGCACGGCCGACCGGGTTCTGCGACGACTAGCCCGTGGGCTAGTCGCCTATTATTGTCACATTGTTTGGAACACGTGGCTCCCGAGACTTATAGGTTTCTCCGAGGAGCAGGCAGTGTGCAACCTTCGCGAGATCACCGTGGACCCGGGCCGCTGAGGTAGAGAAAATTTAATTAATAAATATTTCTTCCTTTCAGGTTCCCACCTCCATCACCCAAACCGAATACCCACTCCTCTTCCCTTCCCCTCCCATCCAAAAGGGTCAGAGCGTGTGTCTGGGCGAGACACAAGTGAGCGGGTCTCCCCGTGGTCCCCGTGGGCGTGGGGCGCGCGCTACAGCCTAAACGGGCGGGCGGCGCGCGCGCCACGGCTAAATCGTTCATCCTGCGAACACGTCCCGCAGGCGCTGCTAGATTTTTCCATCGCCCTTCCCCTGCCAGTGGATGACAAACGGTAGAAGTAGATCGTAGTAAGTAGCGTATAGCCTTTACGGCTGAGGAAGCAAAGCGCGGCATCCTACGGGTGTCGGGCTTCACACTAACTGCCCCTCCTTTATTCCATCTCAAGGGGGCGCCTGATCCTGCTGCTTCTGGTGACTACGACTTCATTCGGGAGTCTTAGTTTCCAGTCCGTTGAACTACAAAAGGCAGACTCCGGATCCTATATTGCGGATCCTTTGATGACTGAGCAACTCTATTTTTCAAAGCTCCCCTTCCTCAGTCTATTGCCAAATGCTTACGCACCGGCGAGACTGGGTTGGTATATCTACCCCCCACGTCCACCAGATCAGAGCTTCTTTTAGTGGCTTTCTACTACTAAGTGCATTTGACCATGGCCGTCCCAATTCAAGGTTGCCTCTTATCGTTGAATTATGCAACTTAAACACCTTGGCGGTCCCATAGACCGCTCCCGGCGTGTTGCCTTCCGGGTCACTGTGCGCGGGCCCCCCAAGGTGGAGGCAACCCAAGAGCGATGGCTTATGCGCCGCCATTTAGTCTCTCTTCGCCTGCTCATCCTTCTGCCCTTGTCATTGCTTGACCCTATCACGATTCGAGTATGCAATGCAAATCATGGTCTTCCCTCGAATGTGGACATGTCATCAATGTAAACCGGGGAGACCCCGGTACTAGGCCAGGGTCTCCCCTCACGCGATGCTGACACGATTCGAGGTTGCCTGTTATCGTTAAATTGTGCAACTTAAACGCCCTGGCGGTCCAGTAGATCGCTCCCCGGCGTGTTGCTTTTCGGGTCACAGTGCGCGAGGCACGTAAGGTGGAGGCAATCCGAGAAGGATGTCTTATACGCCGCCATTTAATCTCCCTTCGCCTGCTCATCCTTTTGCCCTCGTCTCTACTTGACCCTCTCACGATTCGAGTATGCAGTACAAACTGCAGTTTTCCCTCAAGTGTCGGCATGTCACCAACGTGAACCGGGGAGACCCCGATACTAGGCCAGGGTTTCCCCTCACGCGACGCCGACACGATTCGAGGTTGCCTCTTATCGTTAAATTGTGCAACTTAAACGCCTTGGCGGTCCAGTAGACCACTTCCTGGCGTGTTGCTTTTTGGGTCACAGTGCGCGAGCCACATAAGATGGAGGCAACCCGAAAGGGATAGCTTGTACGCCGCCATTCAGCCTTTCTTTGCCTGCTCATCCTTTTGCCCTCGTCCCTGTGACCCTATCACGATTCGAGTATGCAATACAAACCACGTTCTTCCTTCAAATGTGGGCATGTTACCAACGTGAACCGGGGAGATCCCGGCACTAGGCCAGGATCACCCCTTACATGACGTTGATCCAATTCGAGGTTGCCTCTTATCGTTGGATTATGCAACTTAAGCACCTTGGCGATCCCGTAGACCGCTCACGGCGTGTTGCTTTTCGGATCGCAGTCCGCTGGCAACATAAGGTGGAGGCAACCCGAGAGGAATGGCTTATACATCGCCATTTAGTCTCTCTTCGCCCGCGCATCCTCGTCGCTGCTCAACCCTATTACGATTCGAGTATGCAGTGAAGTCCGTGGTCTCTCCTCAAATGTGAGTATGTCATGAACGTGAACCAGGGAGACCCCGGCACTAGGCCAGGGTCTCCCCTCACGCGACGCAGACACGATTCGAGGTCGCCTCTTATCGTTGAACTATTCAACTTAAACGCCTTGGCGGTCCAGATCGCTTCCCGGCGTGTTGCTTTTCGGGTTACAATGCGAGGCCTACATAAGATGGAGGCAACCTAAGAGGGATGGCTTATACGTCGCTATTTGGCCTCTCTTCGCCTACACATCCTTTTGCCTTCGTCACTGCTTGACCCTATTACGATTAGAGTATGCAATGAGAACCACGGTTTTCCCTCAAATGTGGGCACGTCATTAACGTGAAACGGGGAGACCCTGGCACTAGGCCGGGGTCTCCCCTCACGTTTATTGTTGACATGATTCGTGATAGCCATTTCTCAGGTAGTATTTGCTACTTCACCCTTTTGGTCTTATGCCCTTGTGCTTGTATATTCGCCATTTTTGGCTCTTCCTCGGTGCCGTGTTTCAGGTTTTCGAGCTTTTACTCGGAGTTCTCAGTTTCATGTTTTATTGTAGTTCGTGGTTTTTGAGAAAGAATTCTCTTCTCCCAATTTTCCGGATGTGAGTTTATGCGTACGATTTGAGATTCTTGATGCAGTCTCCCGTAGTCAGGCACTATTCGTCCTTATGATTTCCATGTGCTCTTGCATTCTTGCAGACTACCGACTGCATGCTCAAGCGTCTCCAGCCATCTCGGACCCAGAGGTCGCTCAAGAGGAGTCTCACTGAGAGGAGGACCGGCGGTATTCCTTCCGGAATGCAACGTCCCCTCGCCGTTGAACAGTTTCTCGGGTTTACTCAAAGACGGTCAGATCTCCACTACGCCTGGCTGTGGTAGGCCGATAGACGCAGCGTGGATCTCCATATGACTACGTTCAACTTTTGCCATAATCAGGTGCTTCTTGGGAATCTACGTGGTTTCACGACGGCATGGACTCCCTTAGTGCCCTCACACCAATGCAGACCGCCGACTGCATCAGTGCTCGAGCACCTCCAGCTGTCTCAGATTCGGGGATCATTCAGAGCGGGAGTCTCTCGGAGAGGAGGGCCGGCGGTGTTCCTGTGGAACGCACCTTCCCCTCACTCGGACTGCCTAAACGCAATGAACAATTCCCCAGGTCTACCCAATGAGACAGCTGGGCCGCCGCTGCGTCCGGCTATGGGCATAGCCTTTTGTGGACGCAGGGGGGTCACCTAGATTATATTCAACTTTAGCCGATTTTGTGGGAGCCGAAGCACTTGGCTTCGCTTTAATCTTATTCGTATTTTATAGCCATGCATTTTTGTTGACGCGAGGCGTCGTTATTGGGGTCTCGTCTAGCCGACAAGACAATCCCCCGAGCCCAGAGCTGAATCGCTGGAGTCTCGCGTAGCCGACAAGGCAACTCCCCAAGCCGAGGGCTTCTAATTATACTTCATTTGTATTCGAGCTAATCCGCTCCTCTTTCCCCAACATCGCAATTGTGCGATTGTTCTTTTCGGTATCTTGCACATATTGATTAAATTCGCTTGGTGTACTTTCGTCATTTCGTGAAGGGGACAGACTTCTGTCCTAGACCTCACTTTAGTTCAGTTCGGCTAAGTAGATTCAATTCGCGCACTATTGAGTGCGACCAACATGCCGTGCATGCTTATCACTTAGGAGGGTTCAGTTAGAATGCATTTTGGAGAAAATGTCCATAGTAAAGTTGTATGGTTTCAAGCGGGGAGTAAGATGATGACCTTGACTTTGACCTTGACCATGTCCTTCAAGGTCGTTTCAAGGTCAACCTTATTTTTTTTAATGGAACCCCCTACATTTTATTGCATATTCTTATAGCTTATCTCGAGAGCTTTCCAAAACGCTAGAATAAAACATTTTTTCATTAAGTACTTTTTGAGTTATAAAGGTTTGAGTTAACAATTTGTTAAGTAGCATGTGGGTCCGGCCAGTTAAGGCAAGAGTGACATGTGGGTCCGGCTAGTTAAGGCAAGAATGGCGTGTGGGTTCGGCCAGTTAAGGCAAGAGTGGCGTGTAGGTCCGGCCAGTTAAGGCGAATTTCATTCCAATTGGTCAGCTTGGGCAAAATATTCAATTGTACCAAACAATTCACAACAAGTGTTTAAATTGTTGCCTTTCAACAGCCTGGCAATGTGCCAATCTGTTATAAACAGCTGAAACCGCATTCCGGTACGTTTCCGGCAGTATTAGTTCTATCTCTCGAGTTATTCTCCCTCTTAAATCATCTAAATCTTGAGGCTTGGTGGCATAAACTTTACTTTTCAAGTAACCTCACAAAAAAAAGTCAAGTGAGGTCAAGTCCGGAGACCGAGGTGGCCACTCAATATGACCCCTTCGCCCTATCCACCTGTTCTGAAAGACCTCATTCAAATATTGACGGACAATGACACCATAATGAGGTGGAGCTCCATCCTGTTAGAAATAAATTTCATCCATATTTCCACCAGCTATGTCTCGAATAGCTGGAACAATTTGTTCGCGAAGCATGACTGTGTATACCTGTGCTGTCAAATTGCCTTCAATGAAGAAAGAGCCAACTGGTTTACCATTAAGAATACCAGCTCATACGTTAACTTTTTGTGGATATTGGGTATGATTGTCTCTTTTCCAATGAGGATTAACGTCACTCCAGTATCTATAATTGTGTCTATTTACATTTCTAGTCAGTTTAAATGTTGCCTCATCAGAGAAAACAATATTATTAAGTAATAGAGGATCGTCAACAATCATCTCCATCATAAGATCACAAAATTCAACGCGTCTATCAAAATCGTCTTCGGACAACTCCTAGCACAAATGGAGTTTGTATGGATGCCATTTATTCAATTTCAAAATTTTACTGACAGATGCATGACCGATTTCGTGTTCTTGTGAAACGCGATTGATGGAAATATGGGGATTTTCAACGAAAGACTGTAAAACATCTAATGCCTTATCATTATTTGATGTTGTTTTACTTCTACTAGATCTTGGACGGGTTTTAACGCTACCAATGTCCTCGAAACGTTGAATAGTACGGATTACAGTACTTTTAGAGATCCTATTATTTTTATTCCGAAAATTTTCATTAAATAATCGCGTTACTATTTTATATCCTCTTTGTTGATCTCCCCATCCTCGCATCATTAACAGTGTTATTCGATCTTTTTCAGAAAGCTCCGCCATTCTTAATTAGAGCAAAGAAGAATTAATCAGATAAGTGATAGGAAATTGATCTAAATAATTAAGTAGAGAAAAATACTAATTATTAAGTGTTGGTTCAACTATCGATTTGTTTATTTCAACCAGCACTAACAAAAAGCTCGTTGAGCAACTGAAAATCTAAAGATCAATTAATAATATTTACGAAAAATCTCTGGGATATTGGAAACAAAATGAAGATATTTGGGACAATCAATTAAAGCGCAATGGCTTCTTTTGTTACAGAAAAATTTTTTGGGCTGTTTGTTTTCGTCCACGAGGTGATGTCTGCTCGCTAAGAAGAAAACAACACTGCATCAAAGATTAAAATCAGTGATCCGTATTGTTTGCTCAAGAGCTCGTACACTGGTGCCTGCGAGAGTGAGAGAATAAAGATCGGCCCTGCCAACGCTTTCGGCCAGATTCCCATTAACGCCTTCGGACATCACGCATTCGAGCAGCTTCTCGCGATCACTTTCGGGCAGTATTCTGCCGTAGCCTACTAGCATCACCGCTTGAAGCCGTATAACTTTGCTATTGGACATTTTTCCAAAATGCATTCTTACTGAAAATATTAGGGGGATCCAACACTTTTCGATTAATGTATTTTCTTTAAACCAATTAATTGGTCTCATTCTTCCGCGCACAAAAGTATTAAGGTTATGATTACTGAAAACTAAATAATATTTTAAGTAGGTATAGGGGTTCTAACCCATGGTCCTCCGAGGGGGTACCGCGGGCGGGGGGTATGACGTCACCAGGGGGGGGGGTATGACATCACGGGGATATGACGTCATCAGGGGGATTGCGTCACCGCGGGGGGGGGGGTTATGACGTCACCGCGGAAGGGGGGTTATTATTGGTCGGTAACTGCGGGCATACTGATGATACCGACGGTCGGTAATTTTTACCGATATTATATAACATTTAATTACATAATTTTTACCAACATATAATTTTTACCAACATAATTACACAATACCGATAGTACCCACGATCGGTAATTTATTACCGATATTATATACCAATATTTAATTTTTTTTACACGTTTGTCACCGAGGACTAGTTGCACTGTGGATACCAGTCCTACGCTGATCCCAATCTCCAAGTACTTAAAAGACGTTGACGTCAAGGCATATCTTCGCCCTAAAATACGGGCTGTACAACGCGGTTGCGACACACTGTAAAAACATAAATAATTTAACGCGGTTGCAATACACAATTAAAGATAAATGATTCACAAGAAGATAATTATTGAGACTTACCTTTTTTTCTCGTACGGTGAAGCATCATCTTGCACGGGTACGTAATAGTTCATACGTTTTCCTTCAGCACTGTGCATTTTTTTTCAAAATAATAATCGTTCCACTAAATGTCTTTGTTGCAAAACGATTGATGCAACGAGTGACCAAGAACCGCTTTAAATACGTTTCAAAATTCCTCCCCACCAACCGAAAGCAGTGCATAATAATAATAATATAAATGAGACTCACCTAATTTTCATCTACTTCTACTGTACAAATATATTTTATCAAATCATTCAACAAATCTCTGATACGGCGCCGTAGATAACCAATCGAATACTCATATATCGATTGAGTGTTTCGCGCCATATTGCATCATCAAAAAAATCGATTTCCGATATTTATATCAAAAGCGCAGTCCAAAAGTATTCATGTAAGATCTCTCTCTTTTATGCGTCACAATGCAGTATTTTTGTGCTGACACATCGATTTGCAGTCGACAGTTAGATGCGCAGAAAATGTGAAACATGATAATATTATTACAAATGAACACGTGCGACAGTAAGATTCGCAGAAAATGTGAAACAAGATACTATTACAAAGGTCATAGAAGTATATATATTTTGCACATTTGCAATCCCTCCTAAACGAGATACATTTTTGTTATAGAGAGATGGAGATATACTGATGATATATAAGTTCAGAGTAGTACTATGCCAATATGCACAGCAGCATTTGTAAATTTAGTGTGCACTTTGTAAAAGAAATAAAAGATTTTGCGCAAATCGAGCGAGAATTGTGGGAACAGTCGGCTCGACT
>NW_022639835.1:23649-27697 GCF_010583005.1 Odontomachus brunneus | reverse complement strand
AGAGGGAAAAGCATGTCAACTTGCTGCACATTTCGGATCCTCGAGACCATGGGACACTTCGTCTGGATCAAGGACTTATCCCGGCTCGTGAGCTTGCAGTTGAACAAATATAAAGGCAGAAAATACATTTGCGATCGGTAAGTACATTTCACGAATTCAATGTATCAGAAGTATGCAATAGGACGATTGCAATGTTTGTAGGTGTCTGCACTACTTCCATTCCAACGAGAAGCTGGAGAGTCACGCGGTAGACTGTCAAAAAATTAACGACTGTGCCATCATTCTACCCAACGAAGACAATAAATGGCTGAGTTTTAGCAATCACAGCAGGAAGAAGCGAGTTCCCTTTGTGATATACGCCGACCTAGAGTGCACACTGGAGAAGACGGCGAGGAATGGAGAGGATCGCAATTTGTACACATACCTACATCACAGGGTATTTAGTATTTTATATACGTTGCTCGTACGACGATTCATTATCTGAATTTCAAAGTCGTCGTGATAGTGACTGCATCTCATGGTTCGTCGGGCAACTCGAAGAAATAGCACACCGTATAAAAGTAATATTATCATCCAATGTCCCCATGGAAACTTTGTCGAAAGAACAATGGGCTACATTTCATAACGCGACGCAATGTCACGTGTGTGAAAAACCACTCACAGCAGAGGATACGCGCGTACGCGATTATTGTCACTTCACCGGTCGCTACCGAGGTCCAGCGCATTCAAATTGCAATTTAAATTACAAAAATTCATATTACATTCCAATCGTTTTCCATAATTTATCCGGCTACGATTCACATTTTATCATCAAGGAAATAGCAAATGCATTTGAAGGTTCAATCGATGTGCTACCGATAACAAAAGAAAAATACATTTCGTTTACAAAGAATGTTCAAGATACGGCAGATAAATACAAAAATATTGTAAAATTACGTTTCATCGATTCGGGCAAATTTCTCAGCAGTAGTCTCGATAAATTGTCATCCTTTCTCACTAAAGACAAGTTGAAAATTGTACGGTCGGAATTTCCAAAATTATCCGTCGAAGAATTTAATTTATTGACGCGAAAGGGTGTCTTTCCGTACGAATACGTGGATTGCGTGAACAAGCTGCAGGACACATGTTTACCGCCGCGAGAATCGTTTTACAGTTCGTTGACGGGTGATACAGTATCCGAGAGCGATTACGCGCACGCCGCGGAGATCTGGAAGCGGTTCTCCACTCGAACCTTGGGCGAATACAGCGACTTGTATTTAAAGACTGATGTCTTGTTATTGGCAGATATTTTTGAAAATTTCCGCGACAGCTGCATGACAAGTTATGGACTCGATCCCGCGCATTATTATACTCTGCCTGGATTTACGTGGGATGCAATGTTGAAACATACCGGCATAAATTTCGAATTGCTCACCGATATTGATATGATCATGTTCATCGAACGCGGTATACGCGGCGGCCTGAGTCAATGTTCGGATAGATACGCACACGCCAATAACAAGTACATGCAATCTTACGACCCGTCGAAACCATCATCATACTTAATGTACTTTGACGTAAATAATTTGTATGGATGGGCAATGTGTCAACCATTGCCTTACGCCGAGTTTCGATGGATCGACAACGTGTCAAACTTTGACGTATTCTCAGTCGCTGACGATTCGCCCACAGGGTGAATTCTCGAGGTCGACTTGGAGTATCCGCAAAATTTGCACGATGTGCACACTGACCTACCGTTTTGTCCTATGCGCGATAAGCCACCCGGCAAGCGTCAGGAGAAACTTCTCGCGACGTTATACGATAAGCAGCGTTATATTATCCACTACCGCAACCTGCAGCAGTGCACGCGCCACGGTCTTCGTATTACAAAGATTCACCGCGTGCTCCAATTCGCTCAATCTCCCTGGCTCCGCAGTTATATCGAATTAAACACGCAATTTAGAACGCGTGCAACTAATGATTTTGAGAAAAATTTGTACAAATTGATGAACAATGCGGTATTCGGCAAAACGATGGAAAATATTCGAAATCATGTCGATGTAAAACTAGTAACACATTGGGACGGTAGATACGGTGCAGAGGCAATGATCGCAAAACCAAATTTTCACAGTAGAAGTGTATTTTCGGAAAACTTAATCGCCTTAATTGAATTGCGCAAACTCGAGGTGAAATTCAACAAGCCAATCTACGGGTATGTGCATACTCGACATATCAAAGGTTTACTTGTATGAATTTCATTACGAGTACATGTATCCTCTGTATCGCTACACAGACAGTCTCATTTACAACATCGAATGCGATGATGTATATGAGCACATGAAATATTACAAGGTTTGATACGAGCGATTATCCCACTGACAACGCGTACGATATACTGCTTGTAAATAAGAAGGTGTCCGATTTAATGAAAGATGAAAACAACGGAGCGATCATGACGGAATTTATCGGACTTAGGGCAAAGATGTACGCTTTGCGAGTAGATGGCAAGAAAGACACGAAAAAGACCAAAGGTGTCAAGAATAATGTTGTAGCCCGAACGATATCTTTCGATGATTACGTACAGTGTTTGCGAGAGGAGATCGAAACGACTCGCCGTCAATCGTGCATACGATCAAAATTGCATGAAGTGTACACAGTGTCTGAGACGAAAATTGCTCTAAGTCCGTATGATGACAAACGGTATATCATGCCCGATTCGACTGAAACGTTACCATGGGGGCATTACAAAATACCATTATAAATAGAAAATAAATTGTATATTTTATGCGTAAAAGATGGCGGAAACATCTGCATATTAAAAAATAAAAAATTTATTTTGCATATCAAATTTGAGTTGACACAGTTGACCATAAGATTTCCGTGGAGAAGAGATAATTGTCAGGTTGCACGTGCGACGGCAATAGGGCGCATGACATATGATATTATTATTACTACTGAGCACGTTAGACTGTAAGATTCCCAGAAAAAATGTAAGACAAAGTACTAATACAATGACCATAAAGGTATGCAAACTTTGCACAGCTATTAGAGTAACCCTCTCCAAAACGAAACACATTTATTAGAAAGAGATTGTGATGGACTGTATAAGAGTCAACCCGAAGTCGGAGACAAATATTGTAAGTCGGTTTATGAGCACAAGTACTTATATGTTTGATAAAATGCTGATGGATATGAAATTTCGCAAATATCCAAAGAATGAGGAAAAAGTTATTTTACAACAAAGTCCCCCACGTAAGTTTTTGTAAAATAGATTGTACAAAAATTCTGATTTTCTTATTTTTTATAATAATAAATCCAATTTTAGGAATTTGGTTTGAAGAGGATGAAAATGACATCGCCGGTATGATGAAGAGGAGGAGGAGGATGAGGATAATGATGGTGATGATGATGATGATGATGATGATAATGAACAGTTGACCAATGGTAAGAGAGCACGCAACATTTATTATAATAATTTATATCAGATTTAATTTTTTTACTGTATAGAAAAAAACGTTGAAATTTCTGTATAGAAAAGCGTTAAAATTAATCTTCAAATTTGATCAATTTTAAAATTTGATTTCAGAAGAGGAAAACAATATCGAAATCATTGACATCTCCGACAACGATGAGGAGCAGGAGGATAAAATAGAAGAGGAGGAGGAGGAGGATAATGGACAGTTGACTAATGGTAAAAGAGCATGCAACATTTATTAGAATAATTTACATCAGATTTAAAAAATTTTTACTGTATGAAAAAAACGTTGAAATTTCTGTATAGAAAAGCGTTAAAATTAATCTTTAAATTTGATCAATCTTCAAATTTGATTTCAGAAGAGGAAAACAATATCGAAATCATCGACATCTCCGACAACGATGAGGAAGAGGAGGAGGAGGATGATAAAACAATCATTATCGATAATGGTAACAATAATATTGAAATCATCAACATCTCCGACAACGATGAGGCGGAGGAGGGTGACATCATTGTCATTAATTAAACTGATATATTATTGATAAAATATTTATTTATAAAAATATAATAATAAAATATTCATAAAATATATAA
>NW_022639835.1:19572-23618 GCF_010583005.1 Odontomachus brunneus | reverse complement strand
AGGAGGAGGATAAAATAGAGGAGGAGGAGGATGATAAAACAATCATTATCGATAATGGCAACAATAATATTGAAATCATCAACATCTCCGACAACGATGAGGCGAAGGAGGGTGACATCATTGTCATTAATTAAACTGATATATTATTGATAAAATATTTATTTATAAAAATATAATAATAAAATATTCATAAAATATATAACAATGTAGAAGACATTATAATAAACAGTTATTTTTTACAACATAGTATTTATGTGTATCCACGAGTTGCATGATTTATCGAATTCCAGCCATTTTACATATACCTTATCACCTTTTCTGTGCAACACTTTTTCCACCAAGTACACGTTTGGATTGGCAACACGATGCAGTTCGTACTCGTAGAAACCTCCGACTATAGGCTGTCCGCGAGAATGTTCGAGCAGATAAGTCACAGGATTGGTCGCCTGCACTTTGACGATCTTAAACACCTTAATAGTCCAATTGGGCGTGTAGCCTTTAGCAAAGACAGTCTTGAACTTGCTCACGCGCACCGGATCGCCCACCTTGAATCTCGCCGGAGCTGCAATCTCTACGTTGCTGTAGACCGTATCGAGAAGTTTTTTAGCGATCGTAGGGATCACATCGACAGGACGCATACCGATAGTCCGGTGGTTGCGCCCGTTATAATGCGACACGAGACGCGGTAGCGAGTCGATCCATCTGTAGGTTCCATGTAATGTAAACCTTTTCCACATGTCATTCTTCAGCGTACAATTGAATCGTACCACGACGGAAGCCTTCATAACTGAGTTCGTCGAATAATGATTAACGTTGTGTTTCTTCGCGAGACTATGCACATCAGTATTGTAAAATTCCTTCCCCTGGTCTGTTTGCAAATTTGTTGGACATCTTCCGCTGTCTCGAATTATCTTGCCGAACGCCTCGACCACCTCCTTTCCGTTCTTAATCTTTAGCGGCATGACCCAAGCATGCTTGCTCAGCACATCGATAACGGTGAGTATGTAGTGGTAGCCACTGTTGAGCCGCGAATACGGACGCATCTCCACTACATCGGCCTGCCACAGATCATCGTATCCACGCACAATGACGCGTCTACGAGGAAAATGTCTTCTCGCAGGAGCATGCAACTCCTCCACCAACCGTTGCTTTTCGGGGCTGTGTTGTTTCCCGTCTCCACCAGTCTTCCGCATGTTTCATCACTTAAATCGCCTCATCACGAATGACGAAACTGCGAGCGCATCGTTTTAAATTCCATCTATTCAACGCGTTCTCGCGCTGCAAACATTTTCTCCCATATGGTACGTGTTTCAGCATGAAGTCTGATCAAGTTTCTTTCAAATTCTTCCTGTTTCTTTTCAAATTCTTTCTGTTTCTTTTCAAATTCTTGCTGTTTCTCTCTCAATGCAGCGAGACCTCTTTCCACGTAGAGTCTATTGACGGCGTCACTGTCGGCTTCCGGTTGCGCTACGCGTCGTATCTTGCGCGACCTCGCATCAAAGTCGGAGCCGACCATGCACAAAATGTTATCGCGTACGTAATTTCTGCGTACTCCTCTCCACGTGTAATAGTCCATCGTCGATGGTCCTCTCTTTTGGAGCGAAACACCAAATTTATTGATCGACATTTCGATGCAAACAACGCGCATCATCGATGTGCGATTCAATTTATAACAAGGCCCGCCTCGCGAAGTTTCTCGATAATGGATAAAATTTCATTACCGTGAGCGTTATTGCCAGCTTGTCGAGAGGATTCCATCAATCGCAGACGATTCACCAGTTCGTTGGGATCGTCCCAGTGAACATAGTCGATCGCATTATCGTTCAGTATCATTGTACGCTGTGTGGCTAAACCTCTACCATGTTGATCGATGTACCAATCATTAGGGGTGCAATTATAGTTTTCGTATTTGTATCCCATGTTACTCAATACGGGTTGTAGCGCGTTGCGATTGCGTCTGTGAGCATTCGTCGCCAGTAATATATTTTTGTATTTTTGTTTATCAGCCTCCGTGTAGACGGCATCGTCGGGAATTCTCTTGAAAATCAGCTCGTATAGACCAGATGTTCCAGCGTACTTTACACCACCAATGATTATATTATTGTTGATATCCACGTAGAAACTTTTATCGCCGAGCTTCGTTCCATCACTGCTGAAATACACACCGTACACTTAGTCTATGGTGGTATGTTTGTAGCTGCTAAAGACTGCTCCCATGTATTTTTGCCCCATTTTGGACCAAAATGAGTGCGCAAAGTTTCCTGCCCCTCGAACTTTGCAGCTCACGTCTAATCGATGTGAATCACTAGTGGTCTCGAAAACATCTTCATTATTGGTGGTCAAAGTAGTGCGTGGTGGAGGCATTTCGCGCAATTGTGTATGATGCAAGTTGTCTGTGGAGATTATCGTAGGAGAATCCGTCGTGACGTTTGATTTTCTCCGCTTCTGGTAGATCGGTGTAAAGACGACAAGTAAGAGTTTGGCTCTGCGCTTTGGTTTCTTCTCATCGATCGATAACGCATCATTTCCCAGTCGATGCGTCAGGTTTCATATGAGTTGTATGTTCCACAATCTGCTTCAGAGGCTCGATAACAGGTCGAAAGTGTCTTTCCAACGCAGTATCTTCCTCTATCTTACCGGTTTTCAAAGCACGATATTTCTTACGGATTGATTCGCTCGTTTTCGCAATTTCCTTCGCCATCTTCTCACTATCTTTAATCTCTGAGTCGCTAATCTCTGTGTAATCTGACGTCACCATTACGACGTTTCCTTGTTGACGCATAAACGACAAATGGTCACGTTACGGTATTGCAAAATCGTTAAATCCTCGCCGATATCTTTCATTGGTCATAGAACTGTCCTTGTCTATCACTACGAAACCATATTTTTGCGGGTGTATATCAGTTGGACACGGGGCAATTGGACACAGTCCAATCACAAGTCGCTGTTCCAATGGACCCTACAAATGTCTCTAATCACACGTTGCTGTGATTGGCTGTGTCCAAATGGACCGTGTCCAAGTGCACCGCTCCCTATTTTTGCTGCCAACATTCGCGACACGGTGCACAAAAATCTTTGTAAGTCATATCAGTGTTCACATGATCTTTGTACACGTGTTTCAGATTGGTACCATCCTGCTTAAAGAGAATCAGTAGATACGCATTATTCCGTATAAGATGCTTAGGTATCTTTGCATACGTCTGATAGAGATAGAAACAGTCGACGTTCGAGTGACGACCCATAGCAAAGTATTCTCTTATCGTATCTTGTTTGTCACACGCCACGTCATCAAAAACAAAAATGGAATTTGGTAGCGCTTCATTCGGCGGAACGACATCGATGTTATTGGAAAATGTAAAAAAGCCAATTTCGTTTATCGACGCAAACAAATTCTTCAAGTAGCGATATTTCGGCTGTTGCAGTGATTTCGAGTACACGTACAGATTCTCGAAACGCAGACCGTGTGGGCTCTCCAGCAGGCTCACCAACACATTCGTCTTACCACAATTCGAGGGGCCACATACGACACCGCGTATGATAATCGGTAGCAAGTGGCCGTGCTTACGTATGATATTTTCGAACGCTACTCGCATTCTATCATCGAAATTTTTCACGCGTATCGGTGTCGGTTGTCGTATGAACCTCATGTCACTTCAAACATGCTTCATTGGCACGCGGCAACTATTTATAGGGGGGCGCCGAATTGAATCCGTTCAGTCTCCAAAATGTTTCTCCTACTGTTGGATACTCATGATATTCGAGACCTAACCTCCGAACAGTTGAAATATATACCGAAGATTGTTCTATTGCACGAGTTTTCGAAGCACATTGACGTTTCGTGGGACAGAATCCCGGAACATATAAGGGACGACCCGACCCATATGAACAGCTCATATAGCACATATGAAGGCTGAGACAAAAATCGGAATGGGTATGAAAAAGAAGCGAAACGCATCGAAGAAGAAAATATTATGAAATCAAATACTTCCAATAGCAAAACGAGGTGGAATACTACCTATTCTCCCGCTGCTCGGAGCGTTTGGATT
>NW_022639835.1:19409-19562 GCF_010583005.1 Odontomachus brunneus | reverse complement strand
TGACAAATAATTGTGCGGCCTTTCTGTTCGATGAAATCCGGTACGAACTCAATGGTGTGGAGGTTGACCGCTGCAGAAACGTTGGAGTAACGAGCACGCTCAAACACTATGTATCGCTGACTTGGGACAAAAATTTATTGTTGAAGAACGCTA
>NW_022639835.1:19302-19399 GCF_010583005.1 Odontomachus brunneus | reverse complement strand
GAAGGTCGTGGAATTTATCTTGCACCATACAAACGAGGAAAAGGTGTCATGAGAGAGGGGGAAAAAAACGTCGAAAAAATACTAAAAATGCCTACGA
>NW_022639835.1:18362-19292 GCF_010583005.1 Odontomachus brunneus | reverse complement strand
GAAACATGTTTGCGGAATACTTTAATTATTGTGTCCCGCTCAATACATTGCTAGGCTTTTGCGAGGACTACAAACGGATCGTAATCAACGCTCGTCACGAATTGATCTTGATACGTTCACGCAACGACTACAATTGCGTGGTGGGACATGCAAACTCTGACCCAAAGATTGATTTGTACAAAATACAATGGCGAATGCCTCACGTTATGCTGAAAGATATAAACAGGCTGTCTATGCTGCAAACTCTGGAAAGCGATCGATATTTAAGCATAAGTTTTCGCTCTTGGGATTTGTACGAATTTCCACTCCTACAGAGCACGACCAAGCATTCGTGGGCTGTCAAGACGGCGACTCAGCTGGAAAAGCCGCGTTACGTCATCTTTGCTCTGCAGACTGGTCGAAAGAATTCTCTCACTGGCAATGTTGCCATATTCGACCACTGTAAGCTGACTAACGTGAAACTCTATCTCAACTCGGAATTTTATCCGTACGACGATATGAATATGGATTTCGATAAACAGAGATACGCCGTTCTGTACGATATGTATGCACGTTTCCGCAAATCATATTACGGATGTGACAACGGCAATGTGTTGTTTGATCCCATACAATTTCTTACTCATTGTCCGTGTGTGGTCATTGATTGTTCGCGACAAAACGAATCCATCAAGAGCGCCACTGTCGATGTGAGAATTGAATTCGACTGCAAGGAGAATATACCGATGGATACCACAGCTTACTGCCTCATTCTGCACGATCGCATTGTGGAGTACAGTCCCCTGACCAACATTGTGCGCAAAATCACATAAAAATGAACGTGCCTACATTTGTAGACCTGCAAGAATTTACGGTTGGAATGAGATTTCACGTAAAAGAGATAATAATACTTGGAAATGGAACTGTTCTCTCCCATTATGTCTTTGCGAGTCT
>NW_022639835.1:16884-18352 GCF_010583005.1 Odontomachus brunneus | reverse complement strand
GCAAGGAGAATATACCGATGGATATCACAGCTTACTGCCTCATTCTGCACGATCGCATTGTGGAGTACAGTCCCCTGACCAACATTGTGCGCAAAATCACATAAAAATGAACGTGCCTACATTTGTAGACCTGCAAGAATTTACGGTTGGAATGAGATTTCACGTAAAAGAGATAATAATACTTGGAAATGGAACTGTTCTCTCCCATTATGTCTTTGCGAGTCTTATGCCGTGGCATCTTCTCACGAGAGCTGACAAATCGAAAGCAGCATGGTTGACGGCTAATCATCATGGTCTGCATTGGAAGGATGGAATCGTCCCATACAACAAAGCGAAACGTTTGATCACGGACGCTGTGATCAGCGAAACCTGCGAAGAATCCAAACTCGTCTATGTCAAGAAATACGAGAAGCGAGAGTGGTTGACGAATCTCCTCGATGATGATGCGAGGGACAAGGTGATCGTAGAGACTCTGGATGCGGATTACGAGGATATTGCGTCATTGGACAAGCTGGATGCAACCAACATTTTACGATGTAATAATCATACAAAACACTGTGCGTTACAAAATGTATTGAAAATATTTAATTGGTGGTGGTGGTGTCAGCGCCAGAACGAATTATTTAATTCTTGATATGTATAATAAATTTTTATTATAATGCTACCGTTTTTACTGTTTTTTTTTTACCATTCTTTGCCGTTTTTTACCGTTCTTTACCGTTTTTTAACGTTTCTTAACCGTTTTTACCGTTTTCTTAACCGTTTTTACCATTTCTAAACCGTTTTTTACCGTTTCTAAACCGTTTTTTTTACCGTTTTTAACGTTTCTTAACCGTTCTTTACCGTTTATAAATCGTTTTTTACCGTTCTTTACCGTTTCATTACCGTTTCTAAACCGTTTTTTTTACCGTTTTTAACGTTTCTTAACCGTTCTTTACCGTTTATAAATCGTTTTTTACCGTTCTTTACCGTTTCATTACCGTTTCTAAACCGTTTTTTTTACCGTTTTTAACGTTTCTTAACCGTTCTTTACCGTTTATAAATCGTTTTTTACCGTTCTTTACCGTTTCATTACCGTTTCTAAACCGTTTTTTTTACCGTTCTTTACCGTTTCTAAACCGTTTTTTACCGTTTCTTTACCGTTTTGTACTACCGTTTTTACCGCTTTATTATATAATATATTGTCTTTGATATATAACATGCATACGTTTGCAAAATCTTGTTGCACAGCACAGCGCAGTGTATGAGCTCATTAGTAATAATAATAATAATAATAATTGTCACATATAGCGTTTTTGTTACATATTGTTATCTCAGCTTCTCGTTCTGCGTCATAGATGAAGAATAGGAGGGGGAAACTGCAATATCGCGAATTTGCATCATTGTAAGAACAAAGGTATGCGATAGTGGGGGATTGTCTATATTAGAAAAACGGCTTTTACATGACCATTGTTTCATTTGTTCTGTA
>NW_022639835.1:15911-16874 GCF_010583005.1 Odontomachus brunneus | reverse complement strand
TCTCAGCTTCTCGTTCTGCGTCATAGATGAAGAATAGGAGGGGGAAACTGCAATATCGCGAATTTGCATCATTGTAAGAACAAAGGTATGCGATAGTGGGGGATTGTCTATATTAGAAAAACGGCTTTTACATGACCATTGTTTCATTTGTTCTGTAACACAAGGATCGAACAGACAAGTTAGACTGTTAAAAAGATGTATACTAACGGTGCTGCAGGAAACGTCAAACGAATGAATTATTACATTCCTATTCAAAAGGACCATGCAGAGACTGCTAATGCAAGGTTTTGCCTTTCATCATTTTTTCTTTCATTCAATTAAATGTTTTTTGTACATTATACATATAATTTTTATTCTTTTATAGCGCTTCTTCTTCCAATCCATCTTTACGGTCTCACCATATAACTCGTATCTTGGGAAGGAGATATGACCTAACATCCACATTCTATAAATATCTAGAAATTGGAATCAGTGTAGGACCTGTGTCGCGTGGAAATTATTCTTGGCGACAATCGCTGCAATCACTTGATATTACCACATCAAATCTGGAAGGAGATTATGCACAAACGCACAGACTTCGATCGACTCCTGCAACAGGCTGAAACTTCGCCGTTTTGGATTCGCGACTTGTCAATCAAAAGTGATAAAATACAGAATGCTAAAGTTCTGAAACTCACTCTATTCGGCAATATTTTATATGTTAAACGAAAAACATTGGATAGGTTATTTGTTTATGAACAATGTATTGACCATATGTATGGATGGCTTTGTGAGAATACACATCTTGTTGACACAAAGTTTAAAAAGTTTGTAAAGATTTTACAACAGAATAACATCACCGGAGTATGTTACGAGTCAAAAACCATTGATTGGGATTATGCTGCTAAAGTGATACGTGATAACGAGGATTTCGATTGCGACTCGCTTGTTGATTGCGAACTATTGGCTTGTGCTTTACCCGAC
>NW_022639835.1:15003-15440 GCF_010583005.1 Odontomachus brunneus | reverse complement strand
AAGCGGATGGTGACTGGTGATGAAAAATGGGTCACATACGAGAACAACAGCCGAAAAAGATCGTGGTGAGCCGGCCCAAACGATCGACAAGCTCGGATTAACGGCCAAAAAGGTTTTGCTGTGTGTTTGGTGGGATTGGAAAGGTATCATCCACTATGAGCTGCTCCCATCGGGCCAAACACTCAATTCGGACCTCTACTGTCAACAACTGACCAGAATGAAGCAGGCGATCGACCAGAAACGGCCAGAATTGACCAATAGGAAGAGTGTTGTGTTCCATCAAGACAACGCCAGGCCGCACACATCATTAACGACGCGCCAGAAGCTCCGAGAGCTTCTATTGGATGGGAGGTTCTATTGCACCCGCCGTATAGTCCAGACTTGGCACCAAGCGATTATCACCTTTTCAAGCATTTGCAAAATTTTCTTGATGGTAC
>NW_022639835.1:14402-14944 GCF_010583005.1 Odontomachus brunneus | reverse complement strand
TGGTCTTCTATTACTTTTACTAAACATTTTCTTAATTATTTTCTATTATTTTCTCTATTATATATTATTATTTATTTATTAATTATTTGCAAAAAAAATATATAAATATCCTTAGAGCCTCTTGACTATGATCTTTTTTTAATTTGCATATCATCAGCTTCAATCCAGACATTAGAGGTTCCTTCTCTACATATACTTGTATAATGACCATTATCAATACTTGATCCATTGTGAAATATAGCATTCATAACCTTATAAGACTGCCCAGCTATTAATACTTTGATTGTTGGAACAGCACATAAATTAAGTTTATATTTTTTCATCGACTAATCATCCTGTAATATAATACGTATAACAAATATTTTTTGCATCGATATTTATCGATATTATCATTATAAATAACATATTTCCTGCACAATATTCACATGGCTCATTAAACAATTTAGTCCAATGTAAAAATGTAATATTTATTAAATCTTGAAGATTATAACTTTTCTCCTTCAAATGATTAATAGATATTGTAAAAATAATATTCTCACTTG
>NW_022639835.1:14157-14392 GCF_010583005.1 Odontomachus brunneus | reverse complement strand
ACCAACCCCCCTCCCACGCCTCTCATGTTTGGGGTGCTTGATTATCGTGAGTCCCCACGCCTCTCATGTTTCGGGTGCTTGATTATCGTGAGTCCCCTCGCCTCTTACGTTTAGGGTGCTTGATTATCGTGAGCCCCCTCGCCTCTCACGTTTGGGGTGCTTCATTATCGTGAGTCCCCTCGCCTCTCACGTTTGGGGTGCTTCATTATCGTGAGTCCCCTCGCCTCTCACGTTT
>NW_022639835.1:11461-12482 GCF_010583005.1 Odontomachus brunneus | reverse complement strand
GTACAGAAAGCGGCAGCGGAAAGAAAGATGCCTTCGGCCGACGTGCGACCGTGACACTCGCGAATCGTATCTCGCCGCATCCCTCCGCCCATAGCTATGAGACATAGCGAGTCTATGTCTTGTAACTGTGGGCGGAGGGATGCGGCGAGATACGATTCGCGAGTGTCACAGTCGCACGTTGGCCGAAGGCATCTTTCTTTCCGCTGCCGCTTTCTGTACGCTAATTTGTTGAGACAAAATAATTGATTTCTCAAAAACTATTGCGAATATCGCAAAATGGCACAGGACTTTCTTGCTCACTGTTCCGTACGGGAGCTGTCGTCCGCACGGATCGCGGGCGGCGGGCGGCCGTGCACCAGGCGCGTTCCGCGCGCGGGCGACTATCGCTAGCCGCGGCTTCACGCCGCCGCCGCTACGCGGCAGCGCGCCGAGCCGGGGCCGTTACTCGCGGTTAAATTTCGGTGTGGCGCCTATATAAGACGCCGCGGGCACCGACTCTAGGCCTTTTGACTACTACTGCACATAAGGTCACTGCCTCGCTGAGGTATTATTTTGCACTATATCTAGCTTCATATCGCCTTCTTGAGTGCGTCAGCACGTTGGGCTCTTGCCTCGCTCGAGGTATACGTTGGTATATCTGCCTTGAACTTTACTGCCTTAAGAGTGTCGTAGACACGTTGGCATTCGGGTTTAGGTTTCCGCAGCCCTTTAGAGTGCTCCCGCACGTTGGGCTAATATCTCTAGAGTGTCCGAGGACACGCTGATATCGGTGTTACGAAGTGTACGGTAACTCCACGGATCTCCAACCTTCTCGAAACGATCAAGGATTGAGAGGAGGCTTCGCGCGACCATATCGGATTACCTTGACATCTCCACTGCGGTGGACGTCTCTCTTCGCGACATCCCAGTATTGCGCATACTGAATATTATCGCCGATAGAACTTACTGTTGGGATCACGACTCCGCGCGAGTCGTCCTTGTAACCAAGGGCTTAGTCGCTGCCAGGGACGCAGCATATACA
>NW_022639835.1:6990-7294 GCF_010583005.1 Odontomachus brunneus | reverse complement strand
TATCGCGTTTAGACGGATCAGCTGTATTTACTTTCAGCGAAGCAGCCGTCACGAGAAACCCGGCAGGAAAAAACGGGAGAGCCGGGAGAGACAACCAAGCGAACTCCCGATGTCAACAATGTCTCGAGACGGAAAGTATCTCGAGACAATACTATCGAAAATTGCCGACTCTCGACGATCGACGACCCCAGGACAAGGGGGGTAGCGACGAGGGAGGATCCACGAGGATACGTGATCCTCCCAGAGCCGATCAGCTGTTAGCCTTACCGCGACCATCGCCGTGAGCATACGCAAAGTGGAGCAA
>NW_022639835.1:6813-6980 GCF_010583005.1 Odontomachus brunneus | reverse complement strand
TCCCGCATAACGAACCGGCCGCTCTCCACCCTCGGGCCGTTCGAAACACTCACTTCAATCCGTTTTACGTTCTCACCAAAGGTCATTATGGGACTTCGGGACACCCTGTATATATATATATATATATATATATATATATATATATATATATATATTGTGACGTGGCA
>NW_022639835.1:6232-6765 GCF_010583005.1 Odontomachus brunneus | reverse complement strand
GAGAGAGAGAGCGAAGTGAGCGAAGGAGCGAGCGGAGCGAGAGAGAGTGAGCGGAGCGAGAGAGAACTGGGAGAGGGAGAGAGAGAGAAGAGAGAGAGCAAGAGAAGGAAGACCGCCGCCGCTACCGTCACCGCTGACACCGCCGCCGACGCAAGGGTCGCCACCGTAATTGTAAGATCAAACATCTGCTCCGAATTTCTTTATACCGCGTATCGTATCATCGTGTCTCGTCCGCGGAGTGGTCGCGCGGATAAAGAAGGCTCGCCCGAGGAAAGCGTCCTCGGGCTTAGTGTACCGTTTCGCGAAGTGTACCGTCTCGCGAATTATATTGTCTCGCGTGTATTAACGATCGGGACGAGAGAGAGTCCTCGAATAAACGTCTCTTTATTACCGTTACCGAGTTTAGTGATTTCGCCTCCTAACCCATCCCGTCTCCGACTTTAATTTAAAACGAGCTATCGGTCCCGACGGTTTCGGGACGCATATCTTTTGTGATCAATAATTATTCTCGCGTTTATCGAGGTGGTGCGGCC
>NW_022639835.1:0-4303 GCF_010583005.1 Odontomachus brunneus | reverse complement strand
GCCGCGTTGAGCGGCAGATTCTAATCGAAGGAATACACTTTCTTTACATCTCCCCTCCTCGGGAAAGCTCATCACCAGAATCTTCTGGAAACCAAGTGATCACGTTCTCTTCTACATTCTGTCTGTCCTCTATTTGTATCGGTGCCAGTGGTGCTGGAGTTAGTTTCGTTATGTGGAATAGTGTTGAGTCTGATTTCCTATGTCCGGTGTTTACTTTATAAAGTGATTTAGATACTTTTTCCAAAATTTTATATGGTGCTATTCTTAATTCCTCTAATTTTTTTCTGTTCAATTTGTTCCCATTCTCTACGAACACTGAGTCTCCCTCTTTGAATTCACCCTCGTTTTTGTTTTTGTCAAATAGCTTTTTATTATATTCGTGTGATTTTATACTGTTCTTGTAAGCTAGTTCTCGATCCTGTAACAAGTTATTTGGTGTATTTACTTGGCTTATTTCTTTTGGTAAAACTGTAATGTTTTTTCCTTCTAGTAAATATGCAGGTGCAAATCCAGTAACTGTATGAATTGTTTGATTGTATTTTTTTATGTATTCCTGTGCTATTGTTGTCCAAGCTAATTTTGTCTTTTCTTCATTCATTTTGCACCTTATTTTATTAGTCAATGTTTGGTTCAATCTCTCATTTATATCATTCGAGAATGGTGTATTTACTGCCGTGAAAATAATCGGTATTTTCTTTTCCTTTAGGAACTTCTTAAACTCTTGGGAATTGATTCCTGGGTATCGGTCTGTCAGGATCATTCCGATTTCGTTGTTTTTTGTTACGTTTGTTACAAGTTTTACGAAATCTTTTGAATTTTGTGTACTTGAAGTTAAAATGTATGCGTATATCGTAAAATGGTCCACCAAAAGGTGCAAGTATTTCTTTGTTGATCTGGATCCTCCCAGTCCTCCAATTGTATCAATGGACATTATTTCAAAAGGTTTTCTGGCTGGACCCAAGTAAGACATCAGTCCGTATATCTTTTGTCCTCTTGATTTGTTTCTTATGCAGGTTTCACAATTTTTGCAGATTTTCTTTATGTTCTGTGTTAAATTTTTAGCCGTGTAGAATGGTCCGATTATGTGTTCTATTTGTTGTATTCCTATGTGACAATAATTTTCGTGTACTGTTTTTATAAATGTGATGCTAAAGTCTTCTGATAGTATTATTTTCTCCCTTTTTTTTGCTTTTTTGTAATATATGTTGTTTCTTGATACTAATTTTTCTTTTTTCTCTTGTAGATAGTTATTTTTTTCTTGGTCCAATAATATTTCCTCTATGTTTATTAAATTTGCAATTCTTAGTTGTTCGTCTTTATTTTCCTGTGGTCCTAGGACCGGATTTCTGCTTAGACAATCAGCTTCTACATTTTGTTTTCCTGGGGAGTATCTTATGTGAAAGTCATATTGTGATAGATAATAGGTTAAATCCCTTAATTCTTCATCCGTTCTTGCTTTTATATTCATGTTTTCTAATGGTTTATGGTCGGAAAAAACTGTAAATGTTTTCCCCATTAGCCAGTATTGCCAATATTTTACGGCTTCTTTTATCGCTAAGCATTCTAGGTATATGGTTTTTCTTCTCTTCTGGACTTCATTCAATTTTTTTGAAAAATATGCTATCGGTTTTTCTTCTCCATTTGCTTGCTTTTGTTTTAACACTGCTCCTATCCCCTGTAGACTTGCGTCCGTATAGATGTGTATAGGTAATCTGTGATCAAATATTTCTAAGATAGGCTGGGAGCAGAGTAAGTCTTTTATCTTCTCGAATGATTCCTTGCATTTTTCTGTCCAAGTAAACTTTTGCCCTTTTCTTAGTAGGTTGTGTAGTGGGTCTAGTGTTATAGCTATGTTTGGGATGTATTTGTTGTAATAATTTATTTTGCCTAAGAATTGTCTTACGTGTTTTTGTGTTTTTGGGGTCGGGAACTCCTTTATTGATATAAGGTTGTCTTTCAATGGGCTTATTGAATTGTTCCCTATAACATGCCCCAGATATTTTACCGTATTTGACGCGAATGTACATTTTGAAAATTTTAGTCTGAACCTTTCTTTTTGTATTGCCTATAATAATTGTGTTAGATGGTCCATGTGTTCCAAGAAAGATTTTGAAAAGATTAGAATATCATCTATGTAGTTTACCGTAAAGTTTGTTAGTTTATGCTTTCTTATTATGTTGCTGAGTATCCTCTGGAATATTGCCGGTGACGTTTTTAGTCCAAATGGTAGACAGGTCCATTGATAATGTCCCTCCTGTGTCACGAACGCTGTTTTGTGCCTGTCTTCTACTCGTATGGGGATCGGCCAGAATGCTGAGTTAATGTCCAGCGTTGTGAAAAATTGGCAATTTCTTGTTTTTACCATTAGGTCCTCGATTAACGGAAAAGGTTGTGATTGGGGAACCACAATTTTATTTAGCTCTCTAAAGTCTATACACAATCTTGATCTCTTGTTTTCGTCCTTTTTATACGCCAGTGTCACTGGTGCCGCAAATGGGCTGTATGATTTTTCAATGAGCTTTCTATTCAGTAGATTCGCGACTTGCTTTTCTATTTCTCGCTTGTCTTCAATATTGCATCTGTAAGGTCTTTTGCAGCAGTATTTTTCTATTAATAGGTCTATTCTGGCTTCATAGTCTTTTACCGTACCTATATCATATTTATCTCTCGCGAATGCTCTTTTATATCTTTCTATTAGTCTATCTATCATCTCTTTCTGTTTACCGTTTAAATGATTTATTGTCATGTTGAATCTGTTTTCATTGAAGTTTACTTTATATTTTCCTACTGTATTATTTGGTACTTTTTGTGTTATTTTTAAGTCCTCGTTTTGGATCAGTTTAAAATTCTTTATCATATCTAATCCAATTAGAAAGTCATACTTAAAATTCTTCTTATCTACCACAAATATATTAGTTTCTTTCTCTATATCAAATATTTTGGCTTTTATGGTTACCATTCCATTCGTTTTACTCACACCATTAATCGTTCTCAAATTTGCACTTTTTTCATCCTTTTCTTTACCATTTTTTAATTTCAATAGTTTTGAGTTTATTAGGGAAACATTTGACCCTGAGTCATATATACCGAAAATTTTTAAAGTGTCATTTAATATTAATTTTATTCTGATTAATGGTGGCACCACGAGTTTTTTTGACTTTCTTCGTTTAATTCAGCTTCTAGTTCATTATTGTTTGTGCATTTAATACCCCCTGTTTCTTTTTTCTTTGTTCCGAACCAGCATGCGGATTCAGGGTGATAGCGTGTGCCTTTATTTAATTTTTCGCACGTCTTGCATGGTTTCTTTTTTTCAATTTTCTCCTTAGCTTCTGATTCTGTTTTCTTTTTTTTGAACGTTCTCTTAATTATTAAATGTTCATTTTTATTAATTTCATTATAGAGATCTTCTATTTCCTTGAGTCCTTCTCTGTCAATTTTATTCAGTACAAATTTCGGTAGGCCGGTTGCAATCAGATCAATTAATGTCTGTTTGTTCATGGATTTGTCTAATTCTAGTAAGAGTTTCTCTTTTCTTACAGCGTATTCCAGTAGTGTCCCCAATTTGTATTTGAATGACATTGCATATATTACTGGGTCCCATCCTTTATTTGCATATGTGTTGCAGAATTTTTGTTTCCATATTTTCCATTCTGAGTCCAATGTTAGTTTTATTATCATCGAGCCGTACCAGTCTAAGGCTGACTTTTCCAGGAATAATCTGAAAATTTCAATTTTATTTTGATTCTTTATTATATCGAAGCGTTCACATTCTTTCTCAAATGCGTCGATCCATTGGTACGGGTTTGAGTTTTTTATAGTGAAGTGTTCTAAAACAAATTTTTCTGCGATCTTGCTTAATTTTTGGGGTCCAGAGGCTTGTTTGTTTTCTGTGTCTTTGCTTCTTGTGTCGGACGCAGATTGTTCTTTTTCCTCTAGGAAGATGTCTCTAAATTGAATATTCCCTCCTTCATCCATATAGATGTTTTTTATCTCTTTAGTTAAAGGAATCCAAACTTTCCTTGTTTGGTGTCTTTTTTGTAGTGTATTCTTTATCTTTCTGTAGACCTCTGTATTCCCAATTTCAATGTGTAGTTTCACTGCTTGGCATTCTTCCGGTATCTCGAAGGTCCGATTTGTTTCTGTGGTAATTGATGTTATGCATAGAGTGTTCGATTTTCCTTCCGCTGATGCTTTTACTTTGAATTCAAACAGTAGTTTCTCCATTTTCTTCAAAGTTTTTCCAAAATGTCGTTTTATAATGTTATTTCGTTATGGGTTGAGGTTAGGATCTCACACCATCAAA
>NW_022639834.1:88790-88856 GCF_010583005.1 Odontomachus brunneus | reverse complement strand
GACAAATTACTGATTTTATATCTAACCGAAGAATGTATGAATTGAATAAAATGAGTTTATATTTAA
>NW_022639834.1:87370-88780 GCF_010583005.1 Odontomachus brunneus | reverse complement strand
CGAAGAATGTATGAATTGAATAATGAGTTTATATTTAAGTGCTTTATTCGGCCTTTAGTGTAAAGAGTATCTAATGTATTGAAGATTTATTCAGACAATTTAATCGTTTGTAGAAGCTAATAAAAGCAAGAGTCCATAAGAACGATCGAGATGGGTTTTGATTTATGGGAAAGAGTTATCAAGGTGGTAAATTCAGTTTGGGTTTTAGTGTATTCTAAATAAGGCTCAACAATCAAGGAGTTCTGTCAGAGTCTCGTTCAGAAATCCCACGCTTAGGAAATCCTCATCACGCGCTACTCTGCAATTCGCTGTATCTTAATTAAGTTCCGGAGCATTCGAGACGCTGCCGAAACTGTCAAAGCTCTGTATTATAAGCAAAAGAATCTGCCAGGAGCAGTTAAGCTACCTGAAGCAGAGATAGAGAGAGAAGGAAACGCTACTTGGGGGGGGGGGCTATTTAAAGCTTCCCAATACGACGGCGTATATGGTAGACACTAGGACTACCGCAGCTTTGCAGGAGAGTGTGTACGTGTATGTATGTGAGCAGGTTAGGAATGGAAAATAATAGATCGTCCTTAGGGATTACAGAACTATAGTACTAGATTCGGTGGAGAGGAACCTGAATTATATAACTACAGAATTTGAATATAACATATATATTTTGTCTTAATCGTGGTGTGATATAATATTGTAGTGTAACAATTAATATTCTTAGGTTAAGTCGATAATATAAATGTAGTGAATTAATGAATTAAAATTTGACGATAGGCGGCTGTTAAAGACCTACCGGGCTAATGTCGGATTAATGTAGGGGAAATAAGAAAAGATAAACTCACGGTCGAAATCTCGCAGGGACACGATGAATAAGAACACGTCTGCGCTGGTCCGAACAGATTCGCAAGGGATCGCAGATAAATAGTTGAATCACCGAACAAATGCCTAAGGCAACGGGTCGGAGAGTAGGCCAGGTCTCGAAAAATCCACGAACAAATGCGAAGATAGTGTATTCAAGAATTTTTCCGAACAGAATGCGCGGGGTGCTCCGGGAGCACCGTTCTTATAGGTCTCGAACGCGAGCTTCGGCCGGTTTCGGTCGCTTCCGACGGCGAGATAGTGGTCTCGAATCGGTGTTTTTCAAAGGGATGCCGCTGCGCTTCGGCTTATCGTTTGATGCGCTCGGGTGGTCGGATGACGTTATGCCCTGTGGCGTGATGCGTAGCGTTTCGATGATGTCATGCTGGACGCGTTCATTCGTGTCTGCGCGAGTTTGCTCGCGAGTATTCTTACATTATTTGAGTTTCCTACTAATTCTTTTGTCATGTATGGCTTTTGAGTGGTTATATGAATACTTCATTTCTATAATAATCCGGTTTTTATCCTTGGCCGTTTTTGACGAGTGAATTAGTAAGA
>NW_022639834.1:85867-87360 GCF_010583005.1 Odontomachus brunneus | reverse complement strand
GCGTATATGGTAGACACTAGGACTACCGCAGCTCTGCAGGAGAGTGTGTACGTGTATGTATGTGAGCAGGTTAGGAATGGAAAATAATAGATCGTCCTTAGGGATTACAGAACTATAGTAACTAGATTCGGTGGAGAGGAACCTGAATTATATAACTACAGAATTTGAATATAACATATATATTTTGTCTTAATCGTGGTGTGATATAATATTGTAGTGTAACAATTAATATTCTTAGGTTAAGTCGATAATATAAATGTAGTGAATTAATGAATTAAAATTTGACGATAGGCGGCTGTTAAAGACCTACCGGGCTAATGTCGGATTAATGTAGGGGAAATAAGAAAAGATAAACTCACGGTCGAAATCTCGCAGGGACACGATGAATAAGAACACGTCTGCGCTGGTCCGAACAGATTCGCAAGGGATCGCAGATAAATAGTTGAATCACCGAACAAATGCCTGAGGCAACGGGTCGGAGAGTAGGCCAGGTCTCGAAAAATCCACTAACAAATGCGAAGATAGTGTATTCAAGAATTTTTCCGAACAGAATGCGCGGGGTGCTCCGGGAGCACCGTTCTTATAGGTCTCGAACGCGAGCTTCGGCCGGTTTCGGTCGCTTCCGACGGCGAGATGGTGGTCTCGAGTCGGTGTTTTTCAAAGGGATGCCGCTGCGCTTCGGCTTATCGTTTGATGCGCTCGGGTGGTCGGATGACGTTATGCGCTGTGGCGTGATGCGTAGCGTTTCGATGATGTCATGCTGGACACGTTCATTCGTGTCTGCGCGAGTTTGCTCGCGAGTATTCTTACATTATTTGAGTTTCCTACTAATTCCTTTGTCATGTATGGCTTTTGAGTGGTTATATGAATACTTCATTTCTATAATATAATCCGGTTTTTATCCTTGGCCGTTTTTGACGAGTGAATTAGTAAGATTCCTTGCTTTAACTAAAATAAAACTTATAATGACTAATTAGGGTTTATTCTATGAGAGCTCATGATATCATGGACTTTGGATTGTTATCTTTAACATACCTTTTGAATTCTTAATTATTTCTTACTGTGAATCAATTTGCCTATAATATATTCCATCCTTGTCTCCCAATATCGTGACTTCTCATGTAGCGCTTCGAAGAGTTTAAGTACTATTTGGTTCATATGATATTCTATGTCTCAGATTAGTACAAATCGGCCTTTTGTTGTTGCGGAGTTTAAATACCGTAGTGATCGCGAAAAATTAAAGTTTTCTGGGGCTGGGACGTTACAGGTTATAGATTCAAATACACAAGTTAACTACTTTACATCGGGAACGACTCCGAGATATTCAACTTCCAAATCGCCCATCGCCTGCTACGTTAAGGCGACCATCTGGGCCCTTCTACTGACAGCCAGCCAACACTGTGAGCCCATACGAGCGTGTCCTGGCGAGTTACGCTAAGATCGTCATATTGCTACGATAAAACAATCGTAAGTTTACCACATACAATCATCCT
>NW_022639834.1:76541-79997 GCF_010583005.1 Odontomachus brunneus | reverse complement strand
TCATCAAAAAAGCTATACAGTAATTATAGAGTTTGCTCAAAATATTTTGCTTCTCATGTTTTTAAATAATTTAAAAAATCTACTTCAGCCACATGCAGTTCCGAATACAGTTTTTACTATTGAAGAAAGTACTCATGAAGAAAATATTTCAACAGAAAATTCAACAATACAAGCGGATATATTCAATGCTGTGGCCACATGTTCAACAACCAATTTGATAGATAGAATATTAACTTCTAATAAAATAAAAAAGATTTGATTAGTTTGGATTCTGTTAGATTTTTTTGAAAATGTTTTATATTTTTATTTGTAATTTCAGATGTTGTAAGCACAAATTTAACTGAAAATGTTAATGTGTCAAATGATCAAACATCTAAAAATGATAAAGCTACTCAAACGGAATTAAAATTATCAAACTCTTCCCCAAGAAAAGTAGCTCTTAGAAGAAAATGTGACGCTGCAGAAAAAAGAGCAAAACGTATAAAACTAAAATATGAAAAGGAAAAAAAAAGTATAGAAGATATTACTTTCAGTGATTTTCAAAAACTTATTTACAAATTTTATCCAAAACTCATGGCTGATTTTATGAAAGCTCAAGCATATAATTTGAACAACAAAAAAAATAGTAAAAGTATACAAAAAAATTTTAAATGTTTTGTTGAAATTTATATTTTAAAGAGCCCAGAGCATATAGATTATTAAGCAATACTTTTATTTTACCATCAAAAAGGACACTTGAACGCACAATAGAAGACTTATAATTTCTCCAGGTTTACATGATATTATATTTGAAAGTCTTAAGATTAAGACTGAAAATTTAAATTCGTTAGATAAGTATTGTTGTATTAGTATTGATACAATGTCATTAAAAGCAACTTTATTTTATATAATTAATAGAGATATAGTAATTGGATTTCATGATACAGGTTATACTAAAAGTTTCTTCACTGCATGTAATGCAGCGGTAATCATGGTTAGAGGTTTGACGAATAAATTTAAGTAACCGCTTGGTTATTTTTTTCTTAATTCAACTATGAATGCTAATAAGTTATGAATTATTATTATTAAATGCATTACAAAGCTCCAAAACATAAATTTAAGAGTTATTGCGGAAGTCACAGATATGGAAATAGATTACCAAAAGACAGATAAAAAATTGGGTGTGACTGAGGAAACTCCTTATCACATCATAAATAATCACAAAATTTTTTATTTTTTTGATCCACCGCATCTTATTAAAGCAGCTAGAAATAATTTATTAACTAATGTTATCAAATCAGGAGATAAAATTATTTCATGGCAATATATACAAAAATTATTTGAAATAGATAAAGAAAACATAAACAGATTAATATCTAAACTGGCTCAGAACACATACATTAATCCCAATAATTTTCAACGGATGAAAATAAAATATGCTACTCAAGTCTTAAGTTTTACTGTAGCTTCTGCTATTAATACTATGATATCACTTGGACATTTGCCAGGATCTGCTAAAGATACATCAGAATATATTGAAAAATTAGATGCTGCTTTTGATATTTTAATTCATCATCTGTGAAAGGAAAAAACCAAGTAGGAACACATTCATAGCTTCAAAAGAACAAGTGGAATTCTTAAAATCATTAAAAACATACTTCACCAGTCTTTTTTTACAAAAGATGGCAAAAATACAAATAAAGTTAATGTATTTAGATACTAGAATCAAAATATAAATAGCTTAAATAAGATGTGGGAATACTTGCAGGAGATTCGTTCAGAATTAAAATTTTTATTGACGAGGCGTATCAACCAAGATATAATTGAACATGCATTTGGAGAAATTAGAAATTTATCGGGCAATGCATTTAACCCAACTCCAGTTCAATTTTATTATTCTTTTAGAAAGTTATTTGCTACTAACCATTGTTTAGTTCAAACAGGAAATTGTACCTTAGATGTTGAGGAATCGCAAATAGACATGGTGACTAGACTAGCACAATTTGAACATGAAACTTTTGTACAAAATACATCACAGCAAAATAATCTATTCAAATTGATGACCATGATTATCGACAAAAAGATATTTTAGAAGATAATGCATTTTATTATATTTGTGGATATCTTATGTCAAAGAGTCTAAAAAAAACATTCCTGTGATACGTGTAAAACTTTTGCCAAAGATATTGATAATTGTGATAATAGTAGATATTATACCTTATTTAGGGTATTAAAATCTACTGAAGAAAATATTTTTGGTGAATTATGCGTTCCAAACCAAATATTCGTGACATACATAGAAAATTTGGATAAAACTTTTTTTAACCATTTACATGCACTTATTTTAAATCCGTCCTTCATACAATTATTACTTATTTAGAAACAGTTCCTTGTTCTCACTCATGTGCAAATTTTCCACATAAATATTTTCTCAAATTATATGTCAGAGTTCGTCTTTATTTTATATTAAAATTCGCAAACAGACGTTTTATAACTCAAGACATAAATAAAAAGATTATAATTTTAACTCATAAATAATTTATGCCACACTTCGTCTTTAATTTACATTAAAATTCACAAACAGACACTTGAAAACTCAAGATATATAATTTATGAGTCAAAATTAGAATCTTTTTATTTCTTTCTTAGAAAACATAGAAAAATGTATAATTTATGTGCTTTGTTATTTCTTAATTATTATAATTTGTGTTATTGTGTTAATATTATAAATATAATATTAAAAATATTGAAAAAGTATTTTCTTTTAATTAATATTGTTTTTAGGTAACTGAATTCCTGTTTAAATATTCGACACACATGCTTATCAAAAAAATAATTATTTTAACATAACAATGATGATTTGATAAGGGAATCAACGAATCAATTCTTGGGTGTTATAGTAATTTAAATCTTCTTGAAGGAACCTCCTTTAATATCAGTAAACGTTTTTTTTGTCATTTATACAATTTATGTGATATAATTTTCTTAAAACAATATTCTCCGCATTAATTTCTTGTGATTGCTCAAACCAAATATAAAAATATAAAAAATATAAATAAATATAAAAACATTCATGAACATGTGAACAAAAATTAAGATGATATCGGTCTGAAAGTTTTTAGATGACTGTAAAATAATTATTGTCTACATTCATAACAACAGAAATATATTAATACTTTCCATGCAAATCAAGTACACCAGAAAAATTAACAACGATACGATGAAATAAAATAAATTATTGTCTTTTGTAATAAATTGTAAATTGTAGTTGCAAATGTCAAAGATGTTATATGTATATATTTCTTTGCTATCAATTTTCATATTATGTATTGTAAAATTTAAGAAATTTAAATAATTGATGAATTTATATTGTATTTGACAAATATACATTGTACACATTGCAATTATAAAATAAAAATTATAAATGTTATCTGTATATTATATGTACAAAAAGAATTCACAAATGTATATATATAT
>NW_022639834.1:72869-73214 GCF_010583005.1 Odontomachus brunneus | reverse complement strand
ATACGTTTTTAAGACGTAATACAGAAACGTCATTAAGATGTCACAAAAAGGGCGGTTTAAAGACGTCGTTATTTAGTCACTTAACGTCATTCGATTAGTTATGACCAGTTTTTTACGTCATTTTGACGTGAGTCTGTTACTTGGGCTGATTCTTGTGTCGTTCACCTTACCTACTGCGTCACTGTCACTTTGGTTGAGAGACGCTTTTTATTGTGTACATATGGTATATCCATATACGAAAGCATATGATTTATTTAAAAAAAGAGAATAGATTCTTTTAAAATATATATTTTAAAAAGTATGTAGAAAGTATGTTTAAAAAATATTTACATGTTTTAAAAGTAA
>NW_022639834.1:71684-72761 GCF_010583005.1 Odontomachus brunneus | reverse complement strand
TATTCAGATTTATAAAATGATTTACTTGTATTTTATTTACTTTTAAAACAAGCAAATATTTATTTAAACAGTTTTTACGTTTAAAAACACTAATTTTCCCCTTGTAAAAAAATCATTTGTTTATTCATATATATATATATTTTTTAAATCGAAGAAATCACTTTTTTTATTTATAAATTCATAATTTTATAGCTTATTTTACAAATTAAAAAAAAATATTTCTTTGTATTTATCATATATTTTCTAAAATTTAACAAATATTTTTTTGAGTTAAGAAATTATATGTAACAAAATATATTTTTTTTATTTAAAGAATTTTTTTTAATGTACATTACTAATTTAAATTTCAATTTTCTTATTTCTTTATTAATTTAATAATTATAAATAATTATATTTATTTTTTTCATGTGCAATATTTATAGAAATATTTACAAAATATTAATTTTTTGTTTACAATAAATATTATGGAAAATATTTAGAGTAGGTATTATAGGCCGGTTCTAACCCATGGTCCTCCAAGGGGGGGTGAGGGGCGGGGGGTACCACGGGCAAGGGGGGTATGACGTCACCGCGGGGATTATCATCGGTCGGTAATTGAGGGGGGCATGTTACCGACGGTCGGTAATTTTTACCGATATTATATAACATTTAATTTTTTACCAACATATAATTTTTACCAACATATAATTACCGATAATACCAACGATCGTTAATTTATTACCGATATTATATACCAACATTTAATTTTTTACCAACATATATATTCTTTACATAATTTTTACTGTCATCTTTACATAATATCGATGATCGGTAATTACCGATATAATTTTTTCTATCTGCTTTCGATAGATCATTTTACCGATCTGCGGCGGTTTTCGCCGCGGTTTCCGCGACGGATTTTGCGGCGGTTTTTTGCGGCGGATTTTGCGGCGGTTTTTTGCGGCGGTTTTCGCGGCGCCCGCGCCGCCCGCATCGCTCGCGTCGCCCGCGCCGCCCCGCGCCGCCCGTGCCGCCCGCGTGATTTTTTAGTCACAGCTGCAAACTCTAATATTCTGCAAACGTATGCATTCGACAATT
>NW_022639834.1:64511-65352 GCF_010583005.1 Odontomachus brunneus | reverse complement strand
ATATAGACAATCCCCCACTATCGCATACCTTTGTTCTTACAATGATGCAAAATACGCAACATTGCAGTTTCCCCCTCCTATTCTTCATCTATGACGCAGAACGAGAAGCTGAGATAACAATATGTAACAAAAACGCTATATGTGACAATTATTATTATTATTACTAATGAGCTCATACACTGCGCTGTGCTGTGCAACAAGATTTTGCAAACGTATGCATGTTATACATCAAGGAAAATATATTATATAATAAAGCGGTAAAAACGGTAATATAGAACGGTAAAGAAACGGTAACGTAAATGGTAAAGAAACAGTAAAGAACGGTAACGTAAACGGTATGAAACGGTAAAAAAAAACGGTAAAGAAACAGTAAAGAACGGTAAAGAACGGTAAAAAAATGGTAAAGAACGGTAAAAAATGGTAATGAAACGGTAAAAACGGTTTAGAAACGGTAAAAACGATAATGAAACGGTTTAGAAACGGTAAAAAACGGTAAAAAATGGTTAAAAAACAGTAAAAACGGTAACATTATAATAAAAATTTATTATACATATCAAAGATTAAACAATTCTTTCTGGCGCTGATACCACCACCAATTAAATATTTTCAATACATTTTGTAACGCGCAGTGTTTTGAATGATTATTACATCGTAAAGTTTCGCGCCATACTGCATCATCGAAAAAATCGATTTCCGATATTTATATCAAAAGTGCAGACCAAAAGTATTCATGTAAGATCTCTCTCTTTTATGCGTCACAATGCAGCATTTTTGTGCTGACACATCGATTTGCAGTCAACAGTTAGATGCGCAGAAAATGTGAAACATGATATTATTATTA
>NW_022639834.1:61917-62187 GCF_010583005.1 Odontomachus brunneus | reverse complement strand
TCAAGGCATTGAGTTCCCCATGAAAATTAATCAAATTACAAGATTTGAACTATTAAATGATATATCCATCAATGTATACGGCATCATGGAAGAAAAAAACGAAGCTATTGTTCCAATACGTCTCAGCGACAAAAAGAGGGAAAAGCATGTTAATTTGCTGCACATTTCGGATTCTCGAAACCACAACACGGGACACTTCGCTTGGATCAAGGATTTATCCAGGCTCGTGAGCTCGCAGTTGAGCAAGAAAGCTCATAAGAAATACATTTG
>NW_022639834.1:59463-59682 GCF_010583005.1 Odontomachus brunneus | reverse complement strand
TTATAAATAGAATATAAATCGTATATTTTAAATAGAATATATTTTATGTATTACATATGTATAATAATTTTATGTGTAAATAGAATATAATTTATGAAATTACATATAATAATTTTGTAAATTGTAACGTCCTTCGTGACCGCTCAGACACAAAAAACGTTATGTTCTCGTTTTTGTTTTAGGCCTGCCTGCATACACCGACAATAGCCTGGGCTGGTA
>NW_022639834.1:59007-59359 GCF_010583005.1 Odontomachus brunneus | reverse complement strand
GGCGGTAATGAATTTCTTATAATTTGTCATGTAAATACTCAAAAGCTAATATAATAGTAACTTACGATTATTGTGTAGTAGCTGTGCGTCGCTCTTATAATAATTCGCCAGGACACGCTCGCAAAGGTCGGTCGGTGTTGCCGGCGGTCAGTCGAAGGGCCCGGGCGGTGGCCTATTGGTAGCAGGCGACGGCCGGAGCGGAAGTAGAATATTTCGGTATAGTTTCCGAATTGTGTAATATCGTGTAGTAATGTGTAATTTCTCCCGAACAAATGCTTTGTAGCAACGGGTCGGCAAGACTAGTTAATAAAGAGGTTGAAGTGTAAAAATTATGTGTTACAGAATAATATAT
>NW_022639834.1:52914-58901 GCF_010583005.1 Odontomachus brunneus | reverse complement strand
AAAATTACGTGTGAGTGTCGCGAGGAAAAATGATGAACTGAACTGAACTAAAATTATGTGTGTCGTAATGAAAAATGATGAAGCACTGCGATTGCGACTCCTCGCGACTACTCGCGACTGTGACTACCTCGACTAACGTGACTACCGCGACTAACGTGAATAACGCGACTACTGTGACTAACGCGAATAACGCTACTACCGCGACTAACGCGACTACCGCGAATACCGTGACTACCGCGACTAACGCTCGCGCGCTCCGGTGGCAAGGCTTATATAGGCTCCGGCGGCTTCCGACGGCGGCCGGGCTGCAGCGCCGAATTGCAGGGTGGCATGGTGGTCCCAAGTCGGCCTTCATTAAAGGGATTCCACTACTCTTCAGCTTCCTGGTACTGCATGCGGGTGGCTGAATGACGTGATGCACGGTGGCGTGATGCATAGCGACGCGATGATATCATTTTGTTATCGTTCGTTCGTGTCCATGCGAGTTCGCAACGCGAATATTTTATATTATTCTAATTGTATTAATAATTCTGTTGTTATGTATGGCCTTTTATACTTCCCCATTAATTGCAATAATATATTATCATACTAGAGTACTTTTATTGTACTGTTGACGATTTTATAATTTAATCTCGGCCCTTTTTAACAATTGAATTATTAAATCCGCTGTTAAAATAGGTTTTCGCTTAAAATACTACTTATGTTATTACTCAGTTAGCACAAATCGGCCAATGGCCACTATGGCCTTTTAATATTATAGTGACGCGAAAGTTTTAAAGTTTTTGGAGGCTTGGACGTTACATGGAGCGATGTAATAGGTAGTAGCGCTGGCTTTTGTGGTGTGATATGACGATCCTGAACACATGTTAATATTTTTTGTAATATTCCGTTTATTTTCCTGCAAAATTTAAATTAACACGATCATATTATTATGTATAACACTGCACATATTAATAATAACGTTATATGAAACGTTTACTTCATGTCTGCCTCCACGGTATTTAATTGTTCCTTCATTTTCCTGTAAATAACAGAACAATAGTAACTAAAGTCCTGATATTAAAAGCCTGAATTAAAATATGTATTTTAATTCTTGTCGTCACAAAGATACTGTACTCATATTATCATTAACACACAATCGCTCTTTCTGTTATCGCGTATCGAGTTTAACTTTATTTTCAATATGTATGTTTTATATATAAAGTATGAGATACTTACTTCATTTCTGCCTTCATAGTAAAGATTCGTTCCCCTTTTGTTCTGTAAGTAAAAAAAAAATTGTAATAAAAGTTGTGATATTAAAGATCATACGAGTTTCAATTCCTATATTGTATAATTACCGACAAATTTCAACGCATATTATTATTGACACAGGATGCTTTCCAGTTGCATACACTATGTTACACAAAACCAGTTTATTGGTTGCGTATTATCTTACAAGATATTTTAGATAATATGTGACCAATAAACTAGTTTTGTGTGCGTGTGTGTTAAGATGTGTTAAGCAATTGGAAAGCACCCACAAATAATCATGTATTTTGTTAACATTTATCGAACTTAAATATACCTGCTACATATAACGAGGCGCGTACCTTTTATTTATATTGTGTAGTAGAATATCCTCTGGATGATAAGCAGCATGTCCTCGATTTTGTCCACGTTGCTGGTACATCTTGCATAGAACCTGTTCTATGTATGTAGTACCTGTAACATCTGACTGGGGCAAATTTTTATTAGTATAAAATATTTTCCCACACTCTGTGCCTAATGTAAAATTTTGTGTATTTTGTCTTTCCTCGTGGAACACTACTGGTGAAGTGTGCGTGAATGTGTTTGTGTGTGTCTGTATGTGTGGGGTGTATTCAGTGTTTGTGTGGGTCTGTGCATGTGTAGCGTGATCTGTGAAGGATGAAATGTTTGTATGTATATGCATGTTTGTGTATGATTGTATATTTTGTATATCTGTATGTGTTATGTGTGTCTCAATATTATAAGATGTAGTATTCTCATCCTACTGTAATGTTCTTGCGATATCGTCGATGTCATTATCGATCATCACAGGCACGATGTTAGCTGGTGTTGTGCTTCTCTTCCGCGTTGGGCCCTTATCCGACGACGTTGTTTGATAGCACAACGGCTTATGCACTACGCGTTTTTGCCGGTCCATCCGGAATATCTTGAAAATATGATGATGTACACATTAATATATTTCGTGCATTAGGCATATCTTTATTGACCTTAACGTTAACGTTATTGAGGTAATTATTCACTTTAACATTTCTCACCTTCAATATCGATGAAAGTGTACTCAATCGACACGTTGTTTGTACACGTTGAATAAGAATTTTGACCCAACAAATATCTGCTTCGCGAATCGAAATCCACAAACTTTATCATTATAAAAGTTAGGAGAAGTGTCATATGAACGACTTGTATTTGCACGTATGCTATGGTTTCCTAAACCTCCATTGTCTTAAACTTCTTAGATATTTGATTTATTTTTATTTTTAAATTAATCAAATAAGGAGCTTTGGGATAACAGAGGTTTCTATGCTGTGGCTATTGTAAATCTCCGCTGTTTCAATCCTCCTAGATATTTGATTTATTTTTTAATCAAATAAGGAAGTTTGGGATAGCGGAGGTGTAAGACAGTCGCAGCAGAGAAACCTCTGTTATCCCAAATCTCCTTGTTATTTGATTTATTTAAAAATCAATTGATTCATTTTTAAACGAAAATTGCAACGAAAAAGAACAGGCCTACGTTTTCGGTCAATCCGAGTTCAACTGTTTGCATTCCGAATGCAACTGTTCTTGCAATGAGCTATACTCGACGAATTTGTGAATTTTGCTTCAAGGATACTACATTTGGCCTGGAGTTGCAACTACAAAGTTACGTAAATATGAAACCACATTTAAAATTATCTACCTCGCATAAATCTTTGCATAAATTATCTATGAGACAGCGAAATAGGGTTATGACAGAAATAAGACACGTATTGCGCATACAAAAATGTCCTGTAAAATGCATATGTAACGTTATACATGTAGAATATAATAAGTCTGCGTTGCAAGATATTCCTGCTTTATCTGTTGCAGAATGTTATTATTCCAATAACTGTAATATCGTTAAGGAAAATATCGTCAGTACAAGTGTAAACGTTAAAGATGATACAGCATCGTGTTCCTCTTCCACTTCTTCTGATGCTTCTTGTGCATTCTCTTCAGTTTCTACTACTTTGTCAGAGCCATCCTTTAGTGAAAATTTAGCCTCTTACTTTGTTGACTGTAATTTAACGCATTGCCAAGGTAATAGTGTATTGTCTGTTTTAAAAACACATACGTGCTTCTCTAAAGCCAAAAGTGCTTGCCAAAAGATGTTAGAACTCTTTTAAACACACCAAGGCATCGTGTTGTTGTATATGATATCGAACCAGGACAATATTTACATTTTAACATGGAAGTAGCAATTCTTGAAAATCTCTCTAACGCTTCATTTGTATCTCTTATTAGAGAATTAGAACTCAATTTCAATACTGATGGATGTTCATTGGATAAATCAGGAACTATTCAAATTTGGCCAATTCAATGTAGAATATCAAATGTGAAAGATATAAAACCAATAGTTGTAGGAATTTATAAAGGTACACAAAAACCTAAAAATGCTAATGTTTTCTTTCAAAAATTCATTACCGATGTAAAATCAATTATATCCAATGGAGGTGTTAATTTTCGTGGCAATTTAATACCAGTGAGATTAAAGTCGTTTATAGCTGATGTACCTGCTCGTGCTTTTATTTTAAATCACCGTGGCCACATGTCTTAGCACCCATGTTCCAAGTGCAAAGTACGAGGCACACTAATTAAAGGTCATTATGTATTCAATGGTGTGAATCATCTTCTTCGTACCGATGAACAAATTGCATTGTGATGACAATCATCACAAAGAGGGTACAAGCCCATTATCTGTGTTACCAATGGGAATGGTTTCACAAGTTCCGTTTGAATATATGCATCTAGTATGCTTAGGTATTGTAAAAAAAACAATTGTCTGCCTGGGTACATGACAAATATTCACGGAGCTATCGGGAATATCGATTTCAAAAATTAGTGCTCGTTTAAGTATGTTAAAACAATATTGTCCTACAGAATTTTCAAGACACCCTAGATCTTTAGATGTATATTCCAAGTACAAAGCAACAGAATTTCGCCAGTTTCTTTTGTACACAGGACTAGTTGTAATGTATGGTATCTTAAATGATGAATTGTATAAACACTTCTTGCTCCTACACGGCGCTATAAGAGTCTTGCTTTTAAAGTGTCCATCGGAGAAGTACTTGAGGTTCGCAGAACTTGCATTGCAAAAATTTGTATTGTGTTGTAATACTCTTTATGGTTTAAATTTCAATAGGCTAATGTTCACGGTCTACTTCATCTTACTAATGACGTTAGACGTCTTGGAAATTTAGAATCATTCTCTGCTTTTCCGTATGAAAATAATATGTCTATTTTTAGAAAATATTGCAGAAAACCGGGTCTACCTTTGCAACAATTTTTTAATCGAATGGCAGAAATACGACATCATGGACGAGACGGTAATCGCAATATTGATCTGTCCACTCATGTATCAATGCCACGTAATAACAGCCAAAATAGCATTCATTATTATAAAATTCAATTTAATAATATATGCCTATGTATTAATTTGCAAGACAATTGCTGTATTTTGCGAGATGGATCGATCTGTATTTTTTCGGATATAATTGCGGACAAACATTGTTATCGTATAGCTGTACAACGATTTTTAGAGGTAGAAAATTTTTATAACATTGGCATGTCATCATCAGCGTTTCAAGTCTATAAATGTAGCAACATCAGCAGCGATATTCATCTTATTGCGTTAAACGAAATTAGTGCGAAAGGATATAGAATGCTTTTGGACGAAAAAGCATCGTTGGACAACAGCGACAGTAATGGAGATGATGAAATGGAATCATCGAAATACATTATCGCCGCTTTAATACATATGGAATAGAGGTAAGTTGTACAACATATATATTCTCTTTACTCGTATAGGATGTTATAAGATTAACAATTAACATAAAATATATCGTATCATAAAATTCATATTTTATTAATGTTGTTTACGTTGTCATATTTAGAGATACATGGATCAGCGAGCACGCGTCATCAATAACCATTGCGTTAACAGTCTTCGATTGAGGGCCCAACGCCGAAGAGAAACACAGCACCAGCTACCATCGTACCTGGGATGATCGATAATGACATCGACGATATCGCAAGGACATTGCAGCAGGATGAGAATACTACATTTTATAATATACAGACACACATGACACATATAGATACACAAAATATACAATTATACACAAAACATGTATACACTGCGACGCGACTTGCGAGATTATTTCGCGAGCAACGGCGGACAGTCGCCTGTCAGCCGCGTCGGCAATTGCCGTCGGCCCCGAAGCACGCCACTAAAGCGTAAGCAGTAGTTGGGCGCCAGGTGCGGAAAGGCCGCACCACCTCGGAAAACGCAAGATGCGATGCGTTACACAAAATTCGCGTGTCCCGGAACCGTCGGGACCGGTTGCTCCTAGGATTTTAAAGTCGGAGACGGGATGGGTTTAGAACGAGCGACAATGACTCCACGCGTTTTCGAGAGTACTTAGTTTATTCGTGGGACTCTCGCACGTCCCGGTAAGAAGCGCGATAAAGTTCGCCAAGAGAGTCGTTAATCGCGATATGGTAATAAGTTCGCTACAATGAAAAACCCGGGGACGATCTGCTCGGGTGAACCTTATGACACGCGCGGCCGCTCCGCGGACGAGACACGGTACGTGTGCGATAACGACACGAATTTCGACAATCGGACGACTACGGAGCAGAGGAGTGGTCTTACAAATCTTGGAGACGGCCCTCGGATCGGCTGAAGCGGCGACGATGACGGTCCTCGCCCTCTCGTACCC
>NW_022639834.1:51673-52904 GCF_010583005.1 Odontomachus brunneus | reverse complement strand
AGTCCCGAGCTCTGAGAAACGTTACGTGAACAATTGCACTTACTGCTAAATCATCGCGTGGATTTTACTCAATATCTTCGACAGTCAAAGAAGAAGAATCATAGTTATGTGATCTTACAGTTAAGCTGTCACACGGAATATATGTCATTTTAAGCGTATCGCATCTACACATACATACACGCGCACACACACACACACACACACACAACACACAACATATACACATACACGTAATTCGCACATCGTCGTTAAGATGGAACTCACTCAATCCGTTGCTGAAGTGATCACAAATCTACTTAGGCACACTCACCAGAAACACGAGTACAATAAACGATATATTATCACGATCGTCACGCTCATTTACGTTGCGTATACACGTTTTGTAACGACAAATCGCTCTCACGTCACGCTACAATTAACGAGACAGGACTTTACTGTAACGCGTGGTTCGATCCTGCATTTAGTTCAATGTGATAAGATTTTAGACGTAATCCTTGATTATTGTATGTAATTAAGGAACGACTAAGGCATCTCTCTCTCTCTCTCTCTCTCTCTCTCTCTCTCTCTCTCTCACTCTCACTCTCTCGGTATCGGTAATTCCGCTGACTCGGTATTCATCTTGTCGCGGCGACGGTCGCGGTAAGGCTGCTCTGCTGTGGCTCCGGGAGGATCGCGTATTCTCGCACATCCTCCTCTGTCCCTTCTCTCCTCGTCCTGCGATATTCGGCAGTCGGGAATCGGCAATTATCGCTATTATGGTCTCGAGACGGTTCCTGTCTCGAGACATTGTTGACGTCGCGGATCACCTCGCTGCCTGTCTCCGCGCTCCCGTTTTTTTCCTCCTAGGCTCTCGTGACGGCTGCGCTCGCTACAAGTAAACACCGCTGGCAGAATACTGTCTACTTGCGATACTGTGTTCTCGCTCCGAGAGATTTTAAACGGTATTAGATTTATGGTTCCTGAGCGAGCGATAATGCGGCATAATTTAATACGAAATAGTGAGAGAGCGATTCACCTGATCCTGAGCGGTGCGGAGTTGTCGGTCGTTGCTTTCTAGTCCCTCGATGTTCTCCGTTTCTCCAGTTCTGGTGGCCGGCCAGGGAAGTCGGGGGGGAGGGGCACAGAGTTGGGGGACGCGTTGACCTTTCTCATTTGCTCCGCTCGCAAAAGTCGCATCCAATCTTTGTTCTAAGGACGTTCACAAACAAACACACGCCGGCACGCGATATCC
>NW_022639834.1:41929-51663 GCF_010583005.1 Odontomachus brunneus | reverse complement strand
GGGGGGGGGGGGGGGGGGGGGGCACAGAGTTGGGGACGCGTTGACCTTTCCCATCTGCTCCGCTCGCAAAATTCGGTGTATATCAGTTGGACACGGGGAAATTGGACACAGTCCAATCACAAGTCGCTGTTCCAAGGGACCCTACAAATATCTCTAATCACACGGTGCTGTGATTGGCTGTGTCCAAATGCACCGTGTCCAAGTGCACCGCTCCCGCAAAATTCGCTTCCGATCTTTGTCCTAAGGACGTTCAAACAAACACACGCCAGAACGCTGTATTCGAGAATATTCGCGAAAACCGTTAGCGACGCGGTACGCGAAAGTCTCACACAATTAAGTACGGTTTTCTTGAGACGGGCGCCTCCACGGCTGCCACGTCACAACACATACAAACATTTCACTCTTCACAGATTACGCGACACATGCACAGACACACAAACACTGAATACGTCCCACACATACAGACACACACAAACACATTCACGCACACTTCACCAATAGTGCTCCAAGATTAAAGACAAAATGTACAAAATTTTGCATATGGCACAGAGTGTAGGAAAATATTTTATACTAACGAAAATTTGCCCCAGTCAGATGTTACAGGTACTGCATATATACAGCAGGATCTACGGAAGATGTACCAACAACGTGGACAAAATCGAGGACATGCTTTTTATCGTCCAGAGGATATTCCACTACACAATATAGATAAAAGGTACGTGTCTCGTTATATGTAGCGAGTATACTTAAGTTCGATATATGTTAACAAAATACATAATTATTTGTGTCAATAGTAATATGCGTTAAAATTTGTCGGTAATTATACAATATAGGAATTGAAACTCATATGATCTTTAATATCACATCTTTTATTACAACTGTTTTTTTTTACTTAGAAAACAAAGGGAGAACGATTCTTTACTATGGAGGCAGAAATGAAGTAAGTTTCTCATACTTTATATATAGAACATACATATTGAAGATAAAGTTAAACTCGATATGCGATAACAGAAAGAGCGATTATATGTGTTAATTATGATATGAGTAAAGTATTTCTGTAATGACAAGAATTAGAATTAGAATACATATGGCTTTTAATATCAGAACTTTATTTATTATTGTCCTATTATTTACAAGAAAATAAGGGAACAATTAAAAACTTGTTCATACTAGTATAATATGTATACCTGAAGCAAGTATACCTGAAGCAACATGTTCAAGTACATGTCGAGGCATTGATATTTATATGTTGACAGTTATCATTTCATTCTTGCTATTATACATCGTTCTCATTAATACTTCCTCCGCAGAATGACTCTTTATTACAGTACAGGACGACAACGCAACATAAGAGGACAACGCAAGAGGACAACGCAATGCAGGAGGAGAAGAGGTCAAATGGAAATGGAGGAGGAAGGAAGAAGAGGTCCTGCGAGGAAGGACTCGTGGAAACCGTTCACTCGACACAGATGGGTGGTGATGAGGATGGGGAGAGAGGGAGGGAATAGGAGGAGGAGGAGAAACCAGTGCGGTTTCTATCTGCGTTGCAGACGAATCGGCACTTTTCAGTGCCACATTTTTTAATTCTACAAAACGTTGAAACTTTCTCGTTTTCGCAAATATACGATCGACACTTTCCAGCGCCAAACATTTGTAAATGATTCGTAAGTACAATTGATTATATTTGTAATGCAGAACTGTCATTGTTAATTATAATATATGTTCAGTTATAGAAGACAGTATAAAAATTCCTAACCTGGATTTTATATCATTTGGTCACAAAACTATGACAATTTCATATCCTGTATTATACATCTGAGACATGAGAAGAGATTTAAAGATAAGTATTGAATATATTTATTTAATAAAAAAATATATATATATATATGATTTTAATTTAATAAATTATTAAAGAAAATGCTTTGTTTATGAATTGTATTTATATCCCATGACTAGTTCTTTTTCATATAATTAAAACTGTTACCATTACAGAATATGTCTCATTATTTTGGGATGGATTGTACTGATACTTTGGACACATCAAGTCTCGCAGTTCGATTATGGTATGGCCAACTTTGATCAATTCGAGATATAAAAAATTCCACCTGTAAGTATATGCGTTAGATTTTTTATATATAACAGCTTATTGTGTACAACAAATAATTATATGATTATATTATTATCTAATTATAAGATTCTTCGCAAAGTGATATTAGGAAATCGAAATTCTCCATTATGATGAAGAAACTGGACATGACAAAATATTTGTAAAATTAAATATGGAAGTGAGGAAGTTTGAATAAGGAACATTATCTTTATAAAACTTAATAATGTAATGTAAATATGTCAGGCATACTTTTTGCAAGATACCAGTATTGTACCAGTATTGTAACCTGTAAAGTTATATGTAAAAATTATACCAGTATTGTAACCTGTAAAGTTATATGTAAAAATTATAATCAGAAACCATTTTATATTGCTATATTTCATGTTAATTTTATGGTAATAAAAAATTAGGTATATCAAATTATTAATTCTTGGAATTTGCAATGCTACAGCTAAATTAGTATCAGTAATATGTTGTTATAATCGCGAATGGTACCAGCGTTTTCGAAACACTTCTCGAGGAATTGTTTCAATTGCGCCACAACAAGCAAGCGATGTGCAAGTGCTGCGATAAGCACCACCTTGCACATTCCGCATTTAGGACCTCAATTCCAAACGCATGACACCATTACCAAATATGGTAATGTTCTTGTCGCCAGGCACCCCCTCCGACAAGTCTAAAACAATACTATAAAAAAGCGGAGAGACCACTCGCGTCAGGCTTAACATCTCGGTCTCTCGCCGCGACATCCGCGTCATACGTGACTTACGCGCGGTACGCATATTAACTTATAAGTACGGGAGTTGTAACTAAAACACATACAAGTGTATTTATTCAAATAAACCTTTATATATATATAATACTACAAAAGGTAGTCTAAACTCTACTACATTTTCTCCACCGCCACACACCCTGCCGCACCCGCATCACCGATCTCGAACTTTCCTTCGTGTCCCGGCAACACGGGCACGACAATTTGGTGGCAGCGGTGGGATCGGTGTCCGCCGGGTCAGGCTCTACCTGTGAACAGAAAGTGAATTACGGGTAAGAAAAAGGTGGTGTAAGTGACGAAGGAAGAAAAAATTCAAAAGAGAAATCATCGGAGCTAACTAGTGGACGTCGGAGATACGTCTACTGAAAAACGCTACCGGGTATCTCAAAAAGGAGCGAGAAACTACAAGACCGAGAAGAAACAACTACTCCGTAAATACATTAGACGACAAGTCTACAAAAAAGAGAGAAGAAAAAAATCGGAGAGAGCTCAAAAAGTCATTGAGAGCCCTCCGAGACAACACACTGGGACCACAAGGCTAACGGAGACGGCAGAGGACAGCGGTAATCGGTGAAAGACGAGCAGCAGCGTAATCGAGGCGACCGTCGGAGCTACGGCCTGCGATACTACGTTGTCAGCGACACCGGAGCCTACGGCGAATGCACCAGAGGCGACCGCGACCTGCTCAACGCCACAGCAGAATCGAGGACGATCGTCGGAGTTACGATTTCCAAATCGACTGTTGTCAGCGACACCGGAGCCTACGGTACGTCAGCATATCGAGCTAACTCGCCCCAAGCATCATTACGTCGGAGTAACGTACAGGGAGCAGAGGCAGCCCCAGCTGATTCAACCTTGACGCTAAGCAACGACCTACAGCGGATCGTGCACCAGAAACACCGTCAACACAGTGAAAGAAAAAGTATACAACATGCGAATCACGGCGATAATGTAAGTCCAAAAAACAAATACTGTAATTTATACGCATATTGAATGTCGGAAGGAAGCAATATACCCCGCGAACCGATAAGAAACCGTACCTGGTTACATAGTGAGCCTGCAACCAGAACCTTAAGACGACTCGCCGGGTTAGATAATTTTGAAATTCCTCGTTTAATAGATAACACAAGACAACTAATCAACCAAAGCGTGCGTCGCACTTTGAATTTAAATAACGACAGCTCTCATACGATTGACTCATCAGCTCATGTAACGGTAGAGCGCGAATTTCCATTCACAGAATTAGATGCTAGTTTAATACCACCAGCACAATCTAACGTAAATACTCGAGTAATTAGAAGGCGAAGACGGTTACCTTCAACAAGTTCTGTTAGTGATATATCTGCACGAGGTGAATTCTCACTCACCTCTTACGACAGCTCAGTATTTGAACAATCAGATAACGAAGACGAAGCAAATATGGAAAATTCACCTCATAGGGAAACACGTACAGTAGGAGATAATGAAATCGACCGAGAAATAGAAAGGTTACAAGCTGAATATGAAACAGGAAATCCGCGAGTAGAAATAAATCCTTCGGGAAGTCAAAATTTTAATCACATTGAAACGAACGAAAATACACGACAAGATAGAGAAGAAATTTTGCTAGGAATAATCAACCAAATGAAACACCAAATGTGTCACTTAACTGAACAAGTGAGTGCTCTAACTGCAGACAGACAACATCCTACAAGATCAGACAATATGAACGTAACATACGGACGAACCATGTACGATGTAAGAAATAGACAATCTCGAGCAAGTAGTTATATGCAGTTATCCGAAGCACGGAAAATAATTCCAGAATTTGATGGTACCTCACAAGAACGATTGCAAGAATTCCTCAACGCAAGTGCATATGCAATAAATAATATAAATCCTGCAGAAGAACCTATGTTATTAGAAGCAATTTTATGTACTAAATTAAAAGGCAAAGCAATGATAGATTTCGACACTAGAGATATTCAAAATTTTGAACAACTAAAAAATGAATTAGAAACATGCTATTCGGTACGAAAAAGCATAACTTGTTTGCAACTAGAATTCAATTCAATAAAACAGAAATACGGAGAAAGTGCTCAAACTTATGGATTACGTGTAGACAAATTAGCAATGCAACTATACCAATCGCTAATAAGTGATCGAAGACACACGAGTGAGCAAAAACGTACCATACTAGATACCGTACAACTGCAAGCTCTGCAAAATTATCAAATAGGATTACGCGATGAAATCAGGACAATAATACGATCGCGAAATTATAGCTCACTGCATGAAGCAATAGCAGCAGCAAGCTCAGAAGAAAAGGTACAAGGGTCTAGTGGAAAACCCTTCGTAAAAATTAAACCTCCTACATATACCCGCAATGAAAAAATTTTACAATGCTACAAATGTGGCAAATTAGGGCATAAAGGACAGGAATGTAGAACAAGCCGTTATGCAAACCGATATGTGTTACCAAAACCAATCGAAAATACACGCATAAATGCGGTACAGAAACATTGCGTTTATTGTAAAAAGAACGGTCATAACCGTGACGAATGTTGGAATCTGCACGGTAAGCAAAACGGGAAACCCGAACCCGTGAGTAATCAGCGAAGACTATCACGGACAGTGACAGTCATTCCGTCTAATACGGAAAGATTTTCGACTCCCAGAATAGGGAATAGAAATGAAGAAGATAATAAAAACAAAAAACTTACTAGAGTACAAGACTACCAGGTCAACCAAGTAAGAAAACATACGCTGAATAATAGACTACTCGATTTAGTAATTCTGCCAATAAAAGAAGCGAAACAAGGGAAAATTCCGTTTTTGGTAGATTCAGGATCAGCCGTTAGTCTAGTAAAAATAAAAACATTAAAAAATGAAACACCGATGATTGGAGAAAAACTAACTCTAACAGGAATCACGGGACATCAAGCCCATACATTGGGAAAAATAAAAGCTACGGTAGACATAGGAAAGCAATTAAGACAAATGGAACTTTACGTAGTAAGGGATGATTTCCCAATAGATTATGAAGGAATACTAGGGATCGATTTCCTACAAACCTATCAGGCCAAGTTTGACTATAAGGAAAGAACATTGAGAGTTTCCGGACAAAACTTGCCATTAATACCATTTCAAACATATAGCCTTCCCGCACGTAGCGAAAATATAATACAGGCTACAGTAAGCTCTGATCAAGAAGGAATTATTCCGGCAGAGGAGATTTTGCCAGGAATTTTTATAGGAAATTGCTTGATAAAAGCAAGCAATCACACGTGCCCTATCACAATAATAAATACCACTGAAAACAGTGTGAAAATAGCCACACCGTATATCACGATAGAAGAAATTACGGATGAGGACATAACAGAAATAAATTTGCTTACTGAACAAAAGAACAGCAAGCAATCGGCACGAACAGAAACATTAAAGAAACAGTTACGTTTAGAACATCTAAATAAGGAAGAAAGAAAAATAATGCATGAAATATGTGAAGATTTCAATGACATATTTTTTATAGAAGGAGATAGCCTCACACATACAACAGTAGTGGAACATCAAATTGCCACACGAGCTGACGCAGCTCCAGTAAACATACAACCGTACCGGTTACCCGAAAAACATAAACAAGAAGTAAATAAACAAATAAAAGAAATGTTAGACAATAAAGTAGTACGACATAGTGCTAGCCAATGGAATGCACCTTTACTAGTCGTACCGAAGGAACTGAAGCTTGAAGTTGAGGGTAATAATAAGAATCGGGAGAAGTTGGAAAACGATGTTAAAGAGATGCTCAAAAATAGTTCTCCCGAATCCAACAAATCGCTGGTTGATACTAAAGTCAAAGATCCGAAGCCAAAAGTGCTCGACAGCGCAAAAGTTGTTGAGGTAAACGGCAACGTGAAAGGTAAAGCTAATTCGCACAAAAAAGATAAAGCCTCAAAAGGTAAAATAGAAACAGAAGTCATTATCGATCTTACGTCATCGACAGTGCCAACAAGCGAAGTTTTAAATAAAACAAAAATTTTAACATGTTCAGATAACACAGAGAAAGTGATTGTCCCGAAACTAAAGCAAATAACCGAAGAAATTTCGAGAATTATAGAGACGCCAACAACAGTTATTAAGGAAACCGATTTTAAAGAAGAGCCCAAGGAAATCGTCTTGTCGCCTAAAATAAATTGGCAAACTGAAGAAATAATACAAACTGATATCATACATAAGAATGATAAAATAGAGCGCAATGAAACTGAAGCTAAGGAGTCAATTGAAAACAAAAGAATAGAGTATCGTCAAACGGACGCTAAATTAAAAATAGAAAGGGCAATGTCCCCAGAGAGTCCGGAGAAAATAGGTGAGAATAAAGCTTTCATTAGTGATACGAACGATGAAAAAACTGAGAAGCGAGAAACGGAGAAAGGTCAGACGAAAACAGGCAAACAGAAAAGATCCGATAAAACGAAGTCTAATACGCAAGATACAGATAAACTCAAGATAGACTCTTCATCTAAATCTCTAATCGAACCTATAGCGGAAACTTATGCCCAACCAGCAGAGGAAACACATTTCGCTAAAGAAAACGTGTCGGTAAGCGACAACAGCTATCTTACTCAGTCCAAATCGGATGCCAAAGGCACCGACGTTAAAACGTCTGTTAAAACAGACGAGAAAGGAATGACGGTAAATGTTCAAGATAATAAACGCGCGCCAGAGGCTACGTCAAAGAATAAGAAAAAAGGTAGGTTAAAGGATAAGTCGAAGGACGCTCAACAGGCACGTAATACGAAACGCAAGGAATTAAAATCGAAAGATGAAATCAACACAGGCTCATTAACACAACGAATTTCACAAATACAAACCTACCTCGTCAGAACACAAAAAATATGTGATACACAGCAACAGATAGGCACAACGTGGCAAATGTGCACTAATTTATATAACCTAGCCGATAAAGATTTACAACGCGCAAGAAAATTAACCAATAGCATAAACAAAATGTATAAGTCCACTCCAAACTTACGTCGTAGATTAATAGATGGAGTAGGTTTAATAGACAAATCCTTATTTGGAACGATGGATGCCGACAACGGAAAGATTATAAACAAACAATTACATTTATTACAAAACAAAGAGGAAACGATACAACACGCAATAAAAAATCAGTTACAAATTCTAAACGAAACTATAGGACACTTAGGTAACTTAGAAGAAACATTAGACAATAATTTCAAAATAAAATGGAATAGTATGAATCAATTTTATGAAGAAGAAGCAGAAATCTACAAAAAAGAACAAATTACTGAACACTACACGATACTTAACGCAGTAATAAACGACCTAACGAAAGACATAATATCATACATAATGACATAATATCATACATAGATAACGCCAAGTTGGGAAGATTACTACCCCAACTTACACCCATTAAAAATATAATCGCACAACTTAAGAAATCAACAATACACTTACCTAAAAACATATATTTTCCATTCACACCTGCCATGGAGCACTGGCTAGAAATAGAAAAAATTCTGCACAATCAGCGCGTATTATAAGGACAAAAATATTTTCACTATATTAAACTTACCTTTCATAGATTATCCAACATACGAAATAATCCATGTACACCCGTTTCCTGTATGTACACAGTCACGACAATATTTTTATTTTAACTAAAGTCACACACACTAAAATCGCGGTTAGTCAGGAAACAAACACATACATAATATTACGCGAAAATGAATTAGCTGAATGCATAAAATACAGGAACCATTATATACCCACAATCCCTGCACTAGTACGCAGACACAGCTTATGCAAATAAGATATAAACAATACACGATTGTAATTACATTTATATACGGGAAAACAAATTTGTAACACAAATACAGTATAATAAAATATAACAAGTACAAACGATTATAACCACAATTGTAAACGGAAACAAAAGAAAAAATGTATGTAGAATAAGAATGCGAAAACCTCGCTAGACACTCCGTTTTCTTTTCCCAAGGGGGGAGGGATGTTATAATCGCGAATGGTACCAGCGCTTTCGAAACACTTCTCGAGGAATTGTTTCAATTGCGCCACAACAAGCAAGCGATGTGCAAGTGCTGCGATAAGCACCACCTTGCACATTCCGCATTTAGGACCTCAATTCCAAACGCATGACACCATTACCAAATATGGTAATGTTCTTGTCGCCAGGCACCCCCTCCGACAAGTCTAAAACAATACTATAAAAAAGCGGAGAGACCACTCGCGTCAGGCTTAACATCTCGGTCTCTCGCCGCGACATCCGCGTCATACGTGACTTACGCGCGGTACGCATATTAACTTATAAGTACGGGAGTTGTAACTAAAACACATACAAGTGTATTTATTCAAATAAACCTTTATATATATATAATACTACAAAAGGTAGTCTAAACTCTACTACATTTTCTCCACCGCCACACACCCTGCCGCACCCGCATCACCGATCTCGAACTTTCCTTCGTGTCCCGGCAACACGGGCACGACAATGTGAATTGTAATGTACGAACTATTTATATTAACAAAACTAATTTACCAAACTCTGAGCAATGATGAAGCACGGAAGAATTGAGAAAAATATTGAAATCCATGTGAGAAAAATAAGTGCAGATATAGCAATATCATCTTGCATCGTCGAGAAGGAGAACTCATTGTAAGATTATATGAATTAATGTTCATGGTTACTTTATCAATTGTTGTACGAATGTGGTGGTACAAACGTATTCGCTGCACGGGTGATCAAGTAATTTGTGTTTCTATATTAAACAAATTGTCACACACACACACACACACACACACACACACACACACACACACACACACACA
>NW_022639834.1:41252-41476 GCF_010583005.1 Odontomachus brunneus | reverse complement strand
TACGTTAAAGATAATAATCCAAAGTCCACGATATCATGAGCTCTCATAGAATAAACTATATGCGATATTATAATTAGTTATTATAAGTTTTATTGTAATTAAAAACAAGGACTCTTACTAATTCATTTGTCAAAAACGGCCAAGGATAAAATCAGACTATTATAGAAATGAAGTATTCATATAACCACTCAAAGGGCCATACATGACGAAGGAATTGGTAGGAA
>NW_022639834.1:39756-40858 GCF_010583005.1 Odontomachus brunneus | reverse complement strand
CTCTCACCGGCCCGTTGCTATAAAGCATTTGTTCGGGAGATCTTATACACAAAATACACGAGTTAACGACTTCACATCGGGGACGACACCGAGATCTACTATTTCCAAGGTGTCCATCGCCTGCTACATTAAGGTGATCATCCGGGCCCTTCTACTGACAGCCAGCCAACATTGTGAAACCATACGAACGTGTCCTGGCGAGTTACTATTATATCGACACATTACCAATCGTAAGTCCTACTGCGTATATATATCCTAGCATTTAGAATACTCACACAATAGATTGTAAGAGATTTATTACCGTCAATACATACTACATTTTATCTTGGTCTTACGATTATTATAATCACTTGGCAACACTTAGCAATTGAATATTTAACATTGTAGAACTATTCTAGCATAAATACCAGTCTCAGCACCTCTTTAGTATTCACTCATAACTCCCATATCAAGTTACAACATATCCTCTTTAAGGGCGACTTTATTAATTCTTATCTAGCTTTACCTCGCGTATATCCTTTGGCCTCTAGACTAAACTGTCTAACGAAGATCTATTATACACAATTTTATATATACTACACTACATAATTATATCACACTTTAAGATAAAATATATATATTGATATATTCAAATTCTATATGATTCAAGTTCCTTTCCTACTAGACCCAGTTAGTATAATTTTATAAGCTCTAAGGACGATCTATTATTTTCCATCCCTAACCTATTCACGTACATACATATATATACTTTACTGCAGAGCTACGGTAGTCTTAGTGTCTACCATAATCGCCGTCGTAATAGCGTTTTTTCTCTCTCTATCTCTGCTTCAGGAAGCTTAACTGCTCCTGGCAGATTCTATTGCTTATAATACAGAGCTCTGACAGTTTCGGCAGCGTCTCGTATGCTCCGGAACTTAATTATTAATACAGCGAATTGCAGAGTAGCGCGTGATGAGGATTTCCTAAGCGTGGGATTTCTGAACGAGACTCTGACAGAGCTCCTTGATTGTTGAGCCTTATTAAGAACACACTAAACCCAAACTGAATTTACCATCCTAACATTCCAGATCCATAATTCAAAACCTACTTCGATCGTTCTTAT
>NW_022639834.1:39053-39599 GCF_010583005.1 Odontomachus brunneus | reverse complement strand
ACTACACATAAATTTAATATGACATCTCGAAACCTAAGGTCAAGTTCAAACAAACCCATTTCCGAAATGACTGCGGAAGAAGCAGAAAACGTCCGAAGTAGATTGGAGCGCTTAGAACAATTAGAAGAAAGAGAGAAATTAATTCGCGAAAGAAAAGAAGCGATTAGCGAAAGGGAGAATACAGTGCGAAAAGACATAGCCGCACACAATAGAACACTAATAGACACACAAAACATGCAAGCCGCAATGGTTAATTTACACAAAGAAATATCAACATTCAGACCCTTAATGAATCAGTTCAGCACCCTTCAAGAACAAGTAAATTCTTTACGAAACACACCTCAAATCACACAACAAATTCATGAAGAAGGAATTCCAATTCCTGCACCCCCCGTTAATTCCCCCAATCTAAATGAACAATATCCTATTCGATTAAAAGACATCGCAGATTCAATTCCGAAGTACGATGGACAGCGGATGTCCGTTTTTCAATTTAGCAAACTTTGCGAACGCGCATTAGATTTGATACCGCCATATCAAGAACAA
>NW_022639834.1:38645-39043 GCF_010583005.1 Odontomachus brunneus | reverse complement strand
ACAAATTTTTGGACCCAACAAGTCGTTAAATCAATACAGAGGCGAACTAGGCAATGCCTTTATGAAACCCAATGAAAATATTTTTGATTACATTTCACGAATTAAAGAATTAAGAACTGCAATAATTGACGGAGAATTAGAACTCCATAATCGACTTGACGAATATATGATTGATAGCATCGACATAGACGTCATAGATAGTTTTATAAATGGTTTGCCCTCTGATTTATTAATTCGCGTCAAGATCGAAGGATACCGAGATTTAGATAAAGCCTTCATGAAGGCTATACAAATGTCAAAAACTCTAGAAACAGAAAATCAAAGACGAAAAAATTCATTCTTTAACAAACAATTTTCTTCACTCCCCGGACAGGATGCCCCATCCACTAATCCTAGAG
>NW_022639834.1:38160-38396 GCF_010583005.1 Odontomachus brunneus | reverse complement strand
AAATAATGATTCGGGAAACGCGATACGCGCTCCGGAGAAGAGCGACGTCCGCCGGAACGCAACGGAACAGACGGGACGTCAGAATGCAAAATTTCAAAAGACAAACGAGCCTGTCCAATGAAAACCAAAACAAGCGCGCCTAATGTCAATCTGTCGTCAAAAGATTTTAACAGAGCCTATACATTCATGATTGATTCGGGTTCGGACGTCAATCTAATTAGACAAAGTTGTCTCAA
>NW_022639834.1:36163-37050 GCF_010583005.1 Odontomachus brunneus | reverse complement strand
TAATAAGTTCAGACGGTGTTAAACCAGATCCGTCAAAAATCAAATCCATCAAGGAATTTCCTACACCAAAAACCCAAAAAAACATTAAAGAATTTTTAGGACTTTCCGGATATTATAGACGTTTCATTTCCAACTTTTCCAAAATAGCCAAACCCTTAAATGATTTATTAAAGGAAGATAGACAATTCGATTGGGGAGAACAACAAGCACAAGCTTTCGAAATTTTGAGAAATTATTTAATCACTGAACCTTTGCTACAATATCCCGACTTCTCACGACCCTTTAACTTAACGACAGACGCGTCAGGATTCGCCATAGGCGGAGTTTTAAGTCAAGGACCGGTCGGAAAGGATCTTCCGATCGCATACACTTCAAGAATTCTGAATTCAGCAAAACAAAATTATTCTACGATAGAAAAGGAATGTCTAGCTATCGTATATTGTACTAATTATTTTAGGCCATATTTATACGGAAGAAAATTTACAATTATTACCGACCATAAACCTTTAGTATGGCTCAATTCAATTAAGGACCCATCTTCCCGATTGTGGAAGTGGCGCACTAAACTATCGGAGTATGAATTTGAAATCCAATATAAAAAAGGAACCCTTAATAGTAATGCAGATGCTTTGTCGAGGAATCCTCCAAGTGCCTCAAGCAACCCCCTTTCTATTCAAAACCCCTCTATTCCTAATGAATCCTCAAATGAATCTTTATTTTCTTACCAAACTGCACCCAGCAAACCACGCTGTAGTGACACTCGCGATAGTTCGCGCCCCGCGATAAGACCCTTACCAAATGAACCATTGATCGAAGATCCAGATGACAATGCCTTACCTTCACCCCCCGTAAATACGGAACACGCATTCCCATTCCCTCCAACAGTC
>NW_022639834.1:33490-35185 GCF_010583005.1 Odontomachus brunneus | reverse complement strand
AGGCTTCAAATATATCTCCACACACTTATTTCTATGCTAACTTCATATTCTTAATAACTCTAATAGTACACTAACATTTGTTGAAAACTCAACACTCCACTTTTCACTAATTAACAACATTTCTATAATTCAAGATGAGTAAGCTCGATGAAATATTAGCACAATACCCTAGTATGATGAGCGTAAAATGCGTCATACTAGCTGGATACAAATATCAAACCCAACCAGGGGCTCTATGTATAAAATGCTACATACGAAAATCTTGCCCACCCGGATTAAAATACGGGATATTTAATGGATTCGCACTTGGAGAAATAGAACAAGCCTACTGCTTGCTTTGTAATCGCGCTCTAGCTGTAGTCGAGCCTATAGTACTCTGTCTTCCCTATTTCCACAGATATAAACAAGTCTTCGACACCCTCAACACTAAAGGATACAGAACAAACAAAATAACCTCCATGCTTTATAATCATTTCACTAATCGTATTGTAAAATTCCACATTCCAGAATGTGCAGACCCAAAAGACCCGCACCCTACATCCACCCCCTCATAAAAGGATTTCCTGGCATCGAAAATGCCCGGTGCACAACTGCCTTCGGTTACATAAGAGAAGGAGAATCACAGCATCCCTTATGCAGCGACTGCATGAACCGTTTAAATTTCCCTATAGAATACAGCCCTGCCTCTTGGCATGGAATAACCGAAGGAAATAAATTAAGAATATTTTGCATCGGATGCAACACTAGCACCGCGCGGACACAATCAATTCGAGATTGCCAAATTTGCTATTCGGCCTATATAGAAGCAATTACCGAAACCAAAATTTACATGGGAATAGATCCCGCAAATATAAGTAATTTTATTTACGATCACAAAAGGGAAGAAATAATCGAACTGTCCATTTGGACAGATGAGGAATCACAGGAAATTAATACCCATCTGTTAGATGACGAGGATCAGTAAACCTCACAATTTCACATTACTACTTTATATATTATACTTAAACATATTGCTATACTTCATATATAATCTAATTCAAGCTGTAATCATTTTATTCACAATGAAGCATTATTACAATACCATTTATATATAAAAATCTGGTTATTATACACTGGTTATCATGATTATTATACACATAGAGGGACCCAATAACTCAATAATTGTAAAACGTCACTTCGGCGTTAAAGTCACTATATTCTATGTATTCCATTGTATTCGATAATGAACAATATATAATATTCATATAATCGCTCGAGTTTTTCCTCACCTTCCGGTGCAGGACGAGTGAAAATCTAGTCAATAGCTTACCAATTCGCTGCTAACCCCCGACTACAAGGGGCATAATAATAATAATAAAAAAAAAAGAAAAAAATAATAATAAATATAATAAAAAATAATAAATAAAAAAAAATATAGTAATATAGTAATATAAGTATATACATATATAACAAAATATATAAAGGAAAAATATACAATAATAAATATAAACAATATTCTTATATTAGTATATTATTATTAATAATAGCTCTAGTACAATATTAAAAGTCTAGAATAAGTCACGCTAATACTATTTGGTTCACAGGAGTCAACAACAACATGCTACTCATCGGCATCTTGCTGGTGACTCTCTCGCCTACTAATTCCTTATTGGGATATGATTGCGGAGGTCGACACCTCAACATAACATCTGTTTC
>NW_022639834.1:31363-31518 GCF_010583005.1 Odontomachus brunneus | reverse complement strand
GTACTGACAGACAACGAATAAAACATACTTTAAATATTAAATCTATTTCATTCTTCGAGAATCGCATACTACGATCCGATATTATCCAAGGTACATCAAAATAGTATTTTTCCTCGATTTCCATTATTTAGTAGACTTTCCTTTATTGCAAAACC
>NW_022639834.1:30888-31121 GCF_010583005.1 Odontomachus brunneus | reverse complement strand
TCTACCAGCCCTGGCTATTGTCGGTGAATGCAGGCAGGCCTAAAACAAAAGAGAGCAAACTTTTCTTGTGTCTGAGTGGTCGCAAGGGACGTTACAAACCTAATAATGGCAGGATCCCTAACTGTCGACGGTAAATATACCGGAGGGAAATATAATGACCCTTACGGCGACTGGGATAACGTTGTCGTCACGGCCATTGCAAAAATTACATTAAAATCTTCGTATGTACCCGT
>NW_022639834.1:30337-30535 GCF_010583005.1 Odontomachus brunneus | reverse complement strand
ATTTGTCTACGTGGAAAAACATATGCGCACCCAGATGACGAACCTCTATCAGAACGTAGTCAAGCAACGATGTGAGCTCGAGAAGAAGGTCATCGTAAACATCCTGTCTCTAGCGACTTTTCTACCTGACGAGTTTGCCTATAGACTTATGAAAGGACCAGGTTACATGGCGGTGAGCGCAGGAGAAGTCATGCATGT
>NW_022639834.1:29631-30038 GCF_010583005.1 Odontomachus brunneus | reverse complement strand
ACTCTCAATAAAATCGCCCAGAGCACAGCTTCTAGACTCTGGGGCGGTTTTGTAACCTTTGGTTCAGCAACAGCAGGAGTACTCGGAATTTTCATAATAATCAGAGTGATCAAAATTATTATAGATACCGCCATCCATGGATACGCCCTACACACGGTCTACGGCTGCGGCCTGCAACTCATAGGAGCTGTGTGGAGTTCCCTCACCCACCTACTCCTCTACCTCGCGCATAGACCACAACAGCAAGGAAAAAGAGACAACAGCGATCAACAGGACAACGGAGAAGAACTACAAGCTGTTTCAACACACCCAACCACTACGAACGACGGACAGACAGCACCCACAGCGCCCAGTCCCCTTAGAATAACTATACAACCCTCGCAGACCGTTTCTTTTAAGGAATTAAA
>NW_022639834.1:27314-29580 GCF_010583005.1 Odontomachus brunneus | reverse complement strand
AACTTCAATTTTTCGCGATCATTACAGTATATAAACTCCGCGATAACCAGAGGCCGATTCGTGCTGACCTGAGACATAGAACGCCGTATGAACCTAATAGTATACTTAAATACTTCAAAGCGCTATATGAGAAGTCACGATATCAATAGACAAGGATAGAATATATTTTAGGCAAATAGATTCGTAGTAGAAATGATTAAGATTTCAAAAGGTACGTTAAAGATAATAATCCAAAGTCCACGATATCATGAGCTCTCATAGAATAAACCATACGCGTTATTATATTTAGTTATTATAAGTTTTATTGTATTTAAAAATAAGGAATCTTACTAATTCACTCGTCAAAAACGGCCAAGGATAAAATCAGACTATTATAGAAATGAAGTATTCATATAACCACTCAAAGGGCCATACATGACGAAGGAATTGGTAGGAAATTTAAATAATATAGAATATTCGCGTAGCGAACTCGCTAGGACACGAACAAACGCATCCAGCATGATGTCATCGCGTCGCTATGCATCACGCCACCGGACATCACGTCATCCAGCCACCCGCACACAGTACCGAGAAGCCGAAGCGCGGTGAAATCCCTTTGGAAAAGACCGACTCGGGACCACCGTGCCACTCTAGGATTCGGCGCTGCAGCCCGACCGCCGTCGGAAGCCGCCGGAACCGAACGAAGCCCCGTCAGAAACCCTATAAAAGCCGTACCCCCAGAGCGCCCGGGGCAGTTCCGCAAAATTTTTCATAAGTCTTAAACATAATCTTCGACGTAGTGCAGTTCTACACACAATCTTACACACCTCGCACTCGTTCATCTGCCGAACTCAACTCACACACTTAAAACTTCAATTTTTATATTAATTCCTCTCACCGGCCCGTTGCTATAAAGCATTTGTTCGGGAGATTTTATACACAAAATACACGACGACTTCACATCGGGAACGACTCCGAGATCTACTATTTCCAAAGTGCCCATCGCCTGCTACATTAAGGTGATCATCCGGGCCATTCTACTGTCAGCCAGCCAACGTTACAGAAACCATACGAACGTGTCCTGGCGAGTTACTATTATATCGACACATTATTGCGATTACCAATCGTAAGTCCTACTGCGTATATACATCCTAGCATTTAGAATACTCACACCATAAACTATAAGAGATTTATTACCGACAATATATATTATATTTTATCTTAGTCTTACGATTATTATAATCACTTGGCAACACTTAGCAATTAAATATTTAACACTGTAGAACTATTCTAGCATAAATACCAGTCTCAGGACCTCTTTAGTATTCGCTCATAAACCCCATATCAAGTTACAACATATCCTCTTTAAGGGCGACTTTATTAATTCTTATCCAGCATCACGTCGCGTATATCCCTTGGCTTTTCAGATCAAACTGTCTAACGAAGACCTATTATACACTACAATTTTATATATTACACTACATAATTATATCACACTTTAAGATAAAATATATATATTGATACTATATTCAAATTCTATATGATTCAAGTTCCTTTCCTACTAGATCCAGTTAGTATAATTTTATAAGCTCTAAGGACGATCTATTATTTTCCATCCCTAACCTATTCACGTACATACATATATACACTTTACTGCAGAGCTACGGTAGTCCTAGTGTCTACCATAATCGCCGTCGTAATAGCGTTTCTTTCTCTCTCTATCTCTGCTTCAGGAAGCTTAACTGCTCCTGGCAGATTCTTTTGCTTATAATACAGAGCTCTGACTGTTTCGGCAGCGTCTCGTATGCTCCGGAACTTAATTATTAATACAGCGAATTGCAGAGTAGCGCGTGATGAGGATTTCCTAAGCGTGGGATTTCTGAACGAGACTCTGACAGAGCTCCTTGATTGTTGAGCCTTATTAAGAACACACAAAACCCAAATTGAATTTACCATCTCAATAATCCCTACCTATAAATCAAAACCTATTTCGATCGTTCTTATGGACTTTTGCTTCTCAGTAACTTTTATTATCGAATTGATTGAATAAATCTTCAATATACTAACTATTTCTTCAATAATTATTAGAGGCCAAATAAAACACATAATAAATATATATATATATATTCATTTTATTCAATTTATACATTCTTTGGTCAAATATAGGATCTACATTTTATCACTCGTCACTTTATTGTTACATTGTCTTTTACACAACCTTACACTTGCTTGAAACTTCCTCTCGGTGCACAGCTCTCCACCTCCCCAGACTATTGCCGGTGTATGC
>NW_022639834.1:26971-27270 GCF_010583005.1 Odontomachus brunneus | reverse complement strand
TTCTTACACAACACTACACTCTCTTGAAACTTCCTCTCGGTGCACAGCTCTCCACCTCCCCAGACTATTGCCGGTGTATGCAGGTAGGTCTAAAACAAAGAGAGAGCAAACGTTTCGTTAATCTGAGCGACCAAACGGGACGTTACAGTATAGAGAGCGACTACGCAGGTGGATATCACGCACTGCAGAACAGCGAACGCCTGTCTCCGTCGTACCTAATTCTCCAAACCCTACGGAACAAGGGTATTTCATTATAAATTCAAACAATTATTATATCGAAGTTCGCGCCTCATTAAAAC